>NC_056733.1:182622603-182882603 GCF_019279795.1 Protopterus annectens
CTGTAGTTTACTTTCAAAGAGCTTGTGAACTACTAATACAAATGCAAAACAAGAATTTGGTCTTTAAGATTAAGTCCACTAATAGTAAATGGAATTAAAATCATCCTCCAGAACCTGGAATTGAAAGACAGTAACACTAACAGCTGTATCACCAATTCACCAGTTCAACTTATAACAGGTCTTAACGGATATATATCACACCATCAAACTCTCATAACATTGAACACCTAATCATCAACACCTTTACATTGAATGTTGTATTCAATGAACTACCAAAACAGTGAATTGTATTATTTGGTCACACCCGATACAAAACATTATGAAACAAACTGATTTCTAAAACAAAACTGTGTGGGGGTTGTGAATTAGCTATACCAACTCCAAGACTGCACCACATTGAAGACATGTGACATGTGCTGGCCAACTATGATAGTTTGATGTAATACAATTTGGTAGTTCATTGAATAGAACGTTCAATGTAAAGGGGTTGGTGATTACTTATTTGGTATTATGAGAGTTCGATGATGTGATATAGACCTGTCTTAACACATTCTCTAAAGCACCATCTGAGGCCCTTATGTCTTCCATGTACTGCTCTCATGCAAATATTTGTTTTTACATAGGTTAGCTGCAGACACAACCTAAATCATACCCTTTTATGCCACCAGTGGGAAGTGGTATTTCCTGCATTCATCAGATATTATTCAGATCGATCAACTTACTTTGTTACTCACTCATAATAAAAGTGTTAAGGGGCTACAGGTAACTAGTGTTAAATGCTTACTAGTGCTTCAAGTTTGCAAGTCCTGTGGTCAGTAATTTAGCATCACATATGTCTGATGGAATGTGTTACATGCTTTTAGATAATGGACAAATTACACATTGATACCTTATTGGAGAGTGAAATGTTCCCCAACAGAATATTAACGATAGATATCTCCTTGGTAAAAGCAAATGTCATATTTTTAAACTTGTTAAATGCCACTTTGCTGTTTAGTGAGTATAAAATAAAAGTAAAAACAGCAAAATTAACTACAGGAGCAATTAAATTACAAAGACATGAAATTAAATAAAAAATAATGGAAGTTTTCTGTGTATGTGTGTGCATGTGTGTGTGTGTGTGTGTGTGTGTGTACAACTAGAGAGAGAGAGAGAGAGAGAGAGACAGAGAGACAGAGGGAGAGAGAGAGAGCATGTCCCTCACAACTTCTTTGCTTAAGAATTCTAAGAAAAGAATTCTAAGAAAACCACTAAACTCAGGAACAATGTTTGCATATGGAGAAAGAGGCTTTCCACCACCATGTATTGTCTGACAGTAAGTACGAAACTATAATAACTGGCTTTATTGAGTGACTTTAATCCCCAGTGATTTTCCAGGAAATTCAACATTTTTTGAGGGACACTGCAAACATGAGAGTCAAAATAAAGAATATTCTGCAGAATCATGGACAGTTGATAGGCATGGAGGAGTGCTGCAATGTCTTGTACTTAATGGATTTTTTACTCATTTGATCACAATGAAACATCAGGTGTATTCAATCAAGAATGAGTCTGTAATTCCTGGGCACATTTCTGTGTGCGTGTGTTATTGTGTATATGTTTGTGAGTCTGTCTGTGCATGTGTGCGTGTGTTTGTGTGCCTTTGTATGTTGTGTGTGTGTGTGTGTGTGTGTGTGTGTGTGTGTGTGTGTGTGTGTGTGTGTGTGTGTGTGTGTGTGTGTGTGTGTGTGTGTGTATTTGTGTGTTTCTGGACATTAAATACTCAACTTATATTTTATATGAAAATGCTTCCTCTTAGACAAATTATATATACTACAACAACTTTGGAACATTAGGAGGTGGAACTATTTTACATCAGAAATATAAAAAATGTATATACCATTAAAAATAAATATATAAAATATAAAACACTATTTAATAGACAGTCCATTATCTAAGTGTAATAATGCCTTCCAGGGTGAGAATTATTGGAGAAATAGCAGACCTTCCTGGGGTGAACAGGCCTGAGGGTAGTCCATCATTTTCCCAGTAATGCCCACCTTGTCAGGCATTATTTCTTGATTGACTCACATGAACTTCACATCATTTGTTTTTTATGGGGGAACTTAATCTCTCCATCTTTATGTAGGGGAATTTAGTCTCCTTACCACTTATGTTGTTATTGTTGTTGTTGTGTCTTTCGGCTTTTCCCAGTTAGGGGTCGCCACAGCAGAACTCTGGTCCGCTAATGATTGGCAGTAGATTTTTACGTGCTGAGTTGCCAGCTCTGACGCACAACCTTCAATGAAGGCATGCCCATTCACGCATGTCTCCACACAGAAGACACTCTAGCTGAGAATCGAACAGGACAACGTCTTACTGTGCACCACCACCGCAGTTCTCCTTACCACTTATACTATAGTAAACATCTGACAGCCAATTAAATGTTACCACTGTGCTGTTGTTGAGAAGAGAAAGTTCCAATTAGCATGCAAGGGAAAAATAAGTAAATAAGTAAATAAATAAATACAATTGCATCAATTAACATCTGGTCTTTTCCTAAAGCTCAGTTCCATTTATTCAAACTATTTCCTTTCATGCTTGTGTATTGCCTACTTCTCAGAATAATATGTATTGTCCAAGAAAGAAAATGTTATCAGTTTCAAGTGGCTTATCGGTTAGAAACATCCATTCATTCTCTGATTAACTGGTTAATCCAATATATGATCATTGGAAGCCAGAGCCTATCCTGACAGTTAGCATTTGGCTGGTGCAAAGCAAGACAATATATCCTAGATGAGATACCAAACTATCACAGAACATATATGCACTCACTCACATATGGAATGCATACCTACAGGCAATTTAGAGGTATGACATTTCATTTAAGTACATTTTGGGATGTGGAAAGAAATCAGAACACCAGGCAAAGTCCCATACAGACACAGAGGGCATGCAGACTCCACAAAGATGGAGTACAAGCCAATCACCAAACAGGAAAAACAAGAGCTGGGAGGTGATAAGCAATCAATAATGCCCAACAGGGTGTGTGTTACTGTGTAAATGACACTCACCTAGTGGTATAATGAGGCCCAATGCCACTGGCATAGTGCTCTACACCAGGGCTGGCCTTAGCTGAAATGGCCTAGGCGAAGTAGTGCTCCGGTGCCCCTTATGCCCTACCCACAACATACTCATGAAACAACCCTATATGAGCCACACCCACAGGCAGGTCACTCTCCAAGAAAGCCACCTCAGTAATTTTCTTAAATCATTTAAATGCATAAGAAGAAAAATATACCTTGTAATGTAGTTAAACTGCAACTACCTTTGTGTATTTATTTCCTACTTTAAATACCAGAACTGGATCATGGTCAAATAGGGCCCTATGCAGGGTAATAGATCGTCTCACCACCCCAGAGCAACCCCCTTTGCAGAAACCCCTACCCTCTAGCAGCAGCCCTCTCCCCAGCCATTCCAGTGTTCCATTGCTTGGCTATTTCTCACCAGTTACCATGCACACTGCTCAAATCTATCAGTATGCATACTGTTTTCTTATTTACTTCCACAATGTTTACAGATATTGAAATAAAATAACACAAACACAGATAGCCATTTGCTAAACAGACAATACAGTCTTGCAATGAATTCAGATTTAGCATGAGCAGTAAACTTCTCTGCCCTTGAGACTCATACTCATTGAAACGGCAAAACTCACATTCATTAAAATAGCATGAAAACCCAGATTCATAGAAAATGCATCTGGCCATTGGAGGATTAAGTTTACTTTTCGGCTGTTTTCAAAACAAGCTACTTGCACATACGTTTTAGGGCATTGAATACACATATTTGTTATTTGATTCACCTTCCTGATTGTATTAAATTATGTTTCTTGTAAAATACAGCACCACTTGTTAGAATGGGTTTTAAATTTATAGTTTTAAACATTCTTTTAATAAGCGAAGTAATGCACAAAAAACCAAAGACAAGCAAAGAATAATCCACGACCTTGAAGAAAGGAACCAGAACTCTGCTAAAGTCCACAAGGCTGTATTTTTATTTCTGAAGTGTTCCAAAAGTCACAGATAAAATCACACTGAAGTATTCCAAAAGTCACAGATAAAATCCAGGCAGTCCTGAGCTTTATCAAGTGAAAACAAAATGCAGTATGCAGTAACCTCCATTAAATAGCCTAGCAATTATACAATTAATTAATTAGTAAGTCTAGTACTAAGGTGTGGTGCTTTGGAGTTGGATGTTAAAAAAGTTAGTCATTATACCAACTCAAAAATGAAATGTTTGCAACAACATCTGCACTTAAATAAAACATTTTAAAATACCAGTTTCCTAGGTTGTAGATTGTTAAAGAATATGCTTAAAGATGTGTTTGAATTGTCAGTGAATTGTTAAAATTTTTTCTTTTATTATTACTTTGCACTGATAAAGACATGCAATGAAATGTGAGATATTTTTGATGCCCATCCATATACCATTTCATATAGAATTTGATTTATTAGTCAGAATCCTAAAACCGTGGATGTTCAGTAATTTAATATGCTGTGTGGGGATGCTGTAGTATGAAGTTTAATGCTGATCATCCCATTCAGACCTGGTGGCTTCCCTGCATTCAGTCTCAACTGCCATAATAGTTCACGTGGATTCCCAGTCACCACCTCTTGCATCTGGCTCAACCTGTTCCAGAACTAGAAACTGAATTTTGGGATCTGGGCAGGAGAGTGAGTGTTTATAGAAGGCATTGGTTTCCTTCTTCCTGGTCATGTCATAAAGATGCTCGTGAATCTTAATTCCCTCTCAGTTTTGCCCACATAGAAACTTTGACAGTTGGTAAATCCAGTGGGGTGTATCTTGTAGTTCCTAGACGGGAGGTATGGTGCTGTTTCTTTAGATATGGCATGACATTGGGCACAGGCACCACATCTGAAAGTGCCCAGCCTTGGTTGTTTTACCTTCATCTTTTTTCTTTGATTTCTTTCAAATAATTCCTTTAAATTAGCCCCTCTTTTACGAACAAAACTGGGTTTAGGTGGTATATAGTCTTTTAGTTCTTCAAAGAGGGTTAAAACCGGCCAGTGATGTAAGATTGTTTCTTCCAATTCATAGGAATTTGATGAGTATGTGTGTGCAAAACTGTTAGTGTGAACAGTATCCTTGTTTTGTGTATTGTTCCTAGTATTGGTTTGTAGAGGGAATGTCGTGCAGATTTTACCTCTGCTGCTAGAGTTAGAAATAGTTCCAGAAGGGTAACCTCTCTCCAAGAAAAGGTTTTTCAAAAATTCCACCTCAGAATCAAAATCTTTCTCCGTACTGCATATTCTACTTGCTCTGATGAGCTGCCCCTTAATGATCCCCTCTTTTGATATGGTGGGTGGGCACTTTAGTTTGGAATGGAAAGTTTTCTGATTGTAGTCCTTGTAAAGAGTGATGTCCAGATAATGAAGTTCGTGCTGATCCACTGTGTGTGTGAATTGTAGGAAATTCGTTGTTGAATTGATGTGTATAAGGAATTCAGATAGGTTCCCTTCAGAGCCAGACCATAAAATACAGATGTCATCCAAATAAATGTGATCTTTCCATAAAAGATGAAGTTGTTGGACAAAACCATCTCCATCATTTCGCAAGTTGGACATTTTGTTACTAAGGGTTGTCTTCTGGCCTAGAAACCATTCCAAACCTATTTGATGAGGGATGCTGGAAAACAGATCTTTGATGTCCACTGTGACCATTAAGGTGTCTGGACAATAAAGACGGTATTCTTTAGTCATGTAATCAATAAATTTTCCCATGTAGTGGATTTATTCCTTTATGGGTTTTAGGTATCCCAAAGATGACTGGTATTCTGGGCTTTTCCACATGTAAGTAGTTATAGACCTTTTCATTGATGGCCTGTTGTAATAGAAGGTCAGTAAGATAGTACTTAATCTCAGCAAAGGCTATATTGATCTCGTTTTTGTGCTTGTGGGCTTCGTAGTCCTCTGAGAACATTTTTCTTCATGCAAGTGTTCAATAAAATTCATTTCTTGTTCAGAAAAATTTGGATGAAGTACATTAAGTGTTTGCCCTTTAAAATCAAATTTAAATTTAAAGCTCTGGTAAACATAGTAGGGTTTTGATGTTGTTAGTACCCCTTCTGTTCTTCTCTGCTAGCCTTTCACTTCTTCTAAGGGGTTCCTCTTGTCTATCATATGTGTCACTAGCCCTATCTGTGTTTGTGGTGTTGTTTTGGAAGAAGTTTTATTGTAACCATTATGAGATCACGTTCTAATTTTCTTAGTTTTCTGTTAAGAATCTTATCACAAAAACATCAACATTATCAAAACCTTGTCATAGTTTGATTTAAAAGCACTAAAATTAGTACTAGATGTTAACTCATTGTTTAAAGTGTCTAGCTCAGTCATTAATGCTTGTGCCTACCATTAAATGCAACATCTCCAATCCAGCTTTATCAAAAATCTCACACAAGTTAAAATAATAATCAGTACCATACTGAACATTGTTTTCTCAGACATTCATTCAAATAGTCTATCTCTAGCTGTGTACAGTCCATGCTCTGATCAAAGTTAGTTTGTAAAGTTTACATCCTTGTTTCTATGTTTCAGAGCAGGATTACTAGTTCCATTGGTCCCTGGTTGTTTCAGGAGCTCTGGTAGCTTCATGGAAGTTGTTTTGTAGTGCTTGCTGCTGGTTGCAAGCTAGGGTTTCAGCAAGTTAGTGAGCTCCTTGAGTGCAACCATTTTCAGCATTTCTTCTTCTCCATTGGCCATGGCAGACAAGATCAAGTGAAGTAATGCACAAAAACCAAAGACAAGCAAAGAATAATCCGAACCAGAACTCTGCTAAAGTCCACAAGGCTGTATTTTTATTCCTGAAGTGTTCCAAAAGTCACAGATAAAATCACACTGATGTATTCCAAAAGTCACAGATAAAATAGGCAGTCCTGAGCTTTATCAAGTGAAAACAAAATGCAGTATGCAGTAACCTCCATTAAATAGCCTAGCAATTATACAATTAATTAATTAGTAAGTCTAGTACTAAGGTGTGGTGCTTTGGAGTTGGATGTTAAAAAAGTTAGTCATTATACCAACTCAAAAAATGATTTCTTCAAGGTCGTGGATTATTCTTTTAATAAGCAATGAAACAAAATGTATGAACCAATAACTACCCAATTTCAGAAAATTTCAACCATAGAAGGCCACTCAAAACTTCTGTAATTAACCTTTATTTTCAAATTATGGGTTTGCTTTGTAATAATGGATTCATGTATGTCCAAGGTAAGTTAGTTTCCTGTTAATTATGTCCTATATTTGCCATGTTAATCTTTTTTATCTTGACAAAGAGTTAAATTTACCTACTATAAATAAAGAACCCTGCTAAATGTTAATAATATAATAATCTGCTTACATTTTCCATGCACTTTACAATTCTAGAGTAATATCTGAAAATTGTAGCAGAGAACCCCATTGAAGCCTTCAAATGTACCTATAACTTAAATATGTTGTGCTCTCTTATGTATTACAACAACCATGCCCCAATTATATATGAGGAGAAGCTGGTAATAACATATAACTATTTCTAGCTAACTTGATATTTTCCACAAGCAAAAGGTACACTTCTTGAAAAAGTAATACATTAGTGGAACATCACTGTAGTCAACTATATATCCCTGACTGTTTTACTTGGGAGATCATTCAGTGCATCATATCGTTTAAGTAATAGTAAAGTTTGAAAAGTGTTGACCTAACAATGATCAATTGAGTGTAAGCAATAGTAATCTATCTGTCTATCTATCTATCTATCTATCTATCTATCTATCTATCTATCTATCTATCAATCTATCTATCTACCTATCTTTTTATCTATCTACCTATGTGTCTAGCTATCTATGTTTATCTGTCTGGGCATGGCATTGTATAATACTGACCAATTTCAATATCAGCTTAAGTTGTAGTGAGATAACAAAATTCACATCATACAATGTCACTGACAACATAATGTATACTGCAAAGGTATTATAGAGATGAAATAAAATAAAGCATTAGAGGGGCAATGAACTATAGATGAAAAATAATAAAAGATAATTTTATGTTTATGTATATATACATATATATAGATAGATAGATAGACACACACACACACACAGACACACACACACAAGAATGCAATATAGTAACTGCAATATGTCTACATAAATACAGACTAGAGATCAGGCGATAAGTTTATGTGGAGATAAGAAGTAGAATTTTAGAGTTGCATGATACTTGTTACAAAAATAAAGTAAAAAGTAAATAAATGCATAAGTAAAAGGTAAAAGACAGAATAAAATCCTTATTATAGCCTAAGCATAAATATTATAAGTGTAATTAGCATTTGTGATCATCCTTATCTAGCTCAAAACAAGTTACAACAATCAAGAACAACACACAGACACAAACTCTTATACACACCTATGCTCCCACAAAGTAACACACACATACTCTCTCACACAGCAACACACGCACGCATACACACACACACGCACGCATACACACACACACACACACACACACACACACACACACACACGCACACACACACACACACACTCATAGTAACAGAACGACTAATTTAAATTACATACAAACACATACCCGCACACACTTTCTCTCACATACAGAAACAAACAGCTTAACTTACACATAGACTCACACTTACACTTACCTTGTTTTGAATCTGAACTGCCACATGTGCATGCATGATGACCTTAACCCCTCTCTTCACTGAACTAACTTAAGTTCTGTGCGTGATGGCAGACTATATATATATATATATATTTTTTTTTACTTGTTGAAGCCAGCCTGAAGGTATAAAAGTGGAAGGGTGTTCCCCCTTCCCTTCGCCCTATGGTTTTGTTATTTTGCGAGCTTCTCGGCGCCCTTCACTCAGAGACAGGGCACCAAGAAGATCACAAAATAACAAAAGTACATTAATTAAAATAAATAAATAAATACATGAAATTCTGCCCCTTATAAGGCCGGTTGTACGGCGCCCTAGGCGTTCGCCTAGTTCGCCTATGCCTAAGGCCGGCTGTGCTCTGCACCCCTGGAAGGGATTTATTTACACAGCATCACGCACCCTGGAGGGCATTATTATGTTTAGAGAATGGGATGTCTGTAAAATTGATCTGTTTTACTTACTTATTTTTTATTGCTATATTATTTTTTTATATATTTTTGATGTAAAATAGTTCCTCCTAATGTTTCAGAGTTTCTGTATCATATGTAAATGATGTTGGAGGAAGCATTTCACATCCGAAATATCATTTTTTTTTTATTTTTTGGTCCCTTACTCTTAAAATGTGTGGTTTATTGCCGGTCATTGGGTATTGAAGTCTCTAAATAATGACATATATTTGACTTTCAGGCTTTATTTCTTTCAGAAAATTAAGGTTAACACAAACCCTATTATTTAGGCTACTTTGCAATTTTATAAGAACAATATTTAAAATCTGTTCCTATTTTTGAGCGTTTGTTCCCCCTTTATTTCAGGCTTTATCCAGATTTATTGAGCTAAGAAGTATGCAAACCTCTTAACTGCTACTGCCATTCCTCTCAACTGTCCAGATTTTCACAGAATGTCCAGATTTTTGTGTTTTTGGTCTATTCCTTATAAAATTTGTGGTTTTCCAGCAAATCACTGGGATAATCTGAAGACTGAAGTCACTAAATAATTACATGCATTTGAATTTCAGACTTCAAATCCTTCAGGAAATGTATGCTAACATAAACAGTTATTCTGGCAACTTTCTAAGTTTTTAAGAGCAATATTTAAAATCTGTCCCAATTTTTGGGCCTCTGCCGCCCCCCCCACACACACACACACATTTTGTCAGGCTTTATCCAGATTTCTTGCATTAAGAGGTTGAGAGGTATGATTGCTGCTGCTGCCACTGGTGGATTGATCTCACTTTCCCTCACACAAACACACACACACACACACACACACACACACACACACACACACACACGCGCGCACTTCAGAAAATGTGTGCTAACATAGATGTTATTATTCAAGCAACTTTGTGACTTTATAACAGCAATATTTAAAATCTGTTCCTATTTTGAGCCTTTGCTCCCCCTTTATTTTAGGCTTTATCCAGATATATTGAGCTAACAGATCGAGAGGTATGCAAGCCTCTTAATAACTGCTGCTGCCAGTGCTTGATCAATCTCACTCTTCACTCTCTCTCTGTCTTTCACACACACCTTGCTTACAAACACGCAAGCACACATGCACTCACACACAGAAACATAAACACACATACATATGCACAGACACACAGATAGAAACATAAAAACACACACTTTTTTCTGTTTCGTTTAGGTTTTACACTTGCTAAATAGCAAAAAGCAATGCTTAGCAAGTGTAAAATAATGGCTAGATCGATCTCCCTCTCACACAAGTGGACGCATACACACACACACACACACACACACACACACACACACACACACACACACACACACACACACACACACACACACACACACACACACACACACACACACACACACACACACACATACACACACACACACACACACACACACACTTTTTTTAATTTTCCTTTTTTAATATATTTTACACTCGCTAAACAGTAAAAGTGGTGCTTAGTGAGCATAAAATAAGGGTGATGACTAGGTTACTTTAGTTTGAGCTACACGGCAGCTTTATACACTGCTGTGAAGTGGTGGACTCATTATTCAGTGGGCATTACCCGCAGATTAACATCCTGTACACGGCAGCTTTATACACTGCTGTGAAGTGGTGGACTTGTTTTTCAGTGGGCATTACCTGCAGAATAACACCCTGCTGGAGAGCATTCATTCTGCAATCAGGGTGCCAATCTACAGGTCGCCCATTCTCTATAGCTAAATATTGTACAATAGTGCCAACCCATAATAATAATGCTTAAAGTATTAGACAGCAATACATTTAATGTGGAAATCGGATGAAACAGATACATGGTTATTAATTCAGATATGCTTGAATACATTATTTATGAAAATAAAAATTCATTAATATATTCACACATCAAACCTTTCTAAAGCAATATTCCAAAATAACTATACGCAGCAACTTCCTTTCATTTATTTAATTTGTTTGTTTTATGTTAAAAGGGTATCTAAACTACTTTGTAAACTTTTTTTCAGGCACAGCCAAAGTGAAAATGTTGCAGTCATACATCCATGTAAACAGTAGAATTCATACCCTTATAACAAAACACAGCTCAGCATACTGTAATGGCTTACCTTAAATTGCTCAGTCCTGATTTATTCATTTTTTTTTGAGTTTATGATTTGATGTTGTTATTCTTGGTAGCTATATGTTGCAATGATGTATTTTCGGCTGAAGTCCATTTTTAACTCTAAGCAAAGGTTAACTTTTGGAGAAATATCTTTTTTTACATTTATGTGAATGATTGCTCTTTCGCCGAGTTTGAGCAACCTATGAGTTAGAATATATAGATGAAGAGGGATGTGATGGGCAAGCTCCCATACGGAAGGTGCAAAGAAATGTGTGTGTAAGAAATGCTTATTCTATGTGGTGGATTACCACCATATAGCATTCAAACTGCACTCGATCCCTCCAGAACCACCTCTATATATTCCTCAATTTTACTTAAAGCACATCAAAACAAAATTCATAGGACTTATTTTGCAACATATAAAAACTAGCAGCCAAAAGGTGCAGACACCCTCCATCCATGGGTTATATACCACTGCAGGGACTTCTTCTTACCCACCCCTGCTGCATAGTCTCAGTCTCTATCTAACACAAAATATCATGTCAGATATGCGGAAAATAGCTATTAGCCCAATCTCAAAGCAATCTGCCTCATCAAAACTACTCTAGAAAAAGTGCTTGAGAAGTTTTCTATGCCCAACTCACCCGTTATGTCATTACCATCAGTATCTAACCTCCAGATAGATCTGCAAGCAGATTTCTTAGCTGTAATCCACTGGCTCTCCACCAAAAGTTCCTTCTTAATTCCATCATAACTAAAACTATATTTTTTGGCACTAAGCACACACTTACAAAACAGAGAACTCTTTGCATATCTGTCAGTATAATACCCATGTAGAAACACTGTTTATTTAAATACCCTGGCATGTGGCTTGTTCCCTCTCTCCATTTTGAGTACACAAGGAAAACATGAGAATACATGTTAACAATAACCTGACCTTTGACTGCCAAATGTCTACTGTGGTAAGAAAACACATTCTATGTTGCACAAGCTATTAGTGAGGGCATGGCATCTGGGTCCAAGGAGGTCATCAGAGCAATCACTCAGTACAATGTTTGGCTTGTACCTGACCAGGCACTTGAAACAGCTTGAGAGACTACAGGCATTCTTCACTAAAGGAATACAGGGACTAAACAACAAGTCCTATATGGGCTGTCTGAAATCCCTATTCCTGCACTCGATGTCCTACAGACTGTTGTGCAATGATCTATGCCTAACCGAGATGGCATCCCCAATGCTATGCTGATGTATTTGTTGCACAAAACAAACAGTATCTGAAATATATGCGTGACATAAACAGGTCATGTTTGGGGGACAGATATGTGTCTTAAAGATTACTCCTTCTCTAGAACAGGCTTCCCATCCATGTGAAGCAAAACGCATCCTTAATCATTTTTAAAGATAAGTTGTACCAATGAATAGGAAATCATAAATTTACTCCAGGTTTGGCATCTGCGTCCCTATTTGGTAAATTTGGGGTAAGCTTAGCAAGCTTAAATGGCTCTTTGGCTAATAGCCTAGTAACCACCTATAAACTATAAAAAGGATAACTTGCTTTACTTTTGAGGCAATAAGAGCTCCTCCTTTCTTACTAAAGCCTTTAGAAGAACCACAGGCAAAGACCTTCTACACTTCCAACTTGAATATGGTCCTGCCATAGTCTCAGCATCAAAAACTATACTCCACATACTTTCAATAAATAACTAATACAACTTGTAGATTTATTACCCAGTCCCATAAAAATGAGCACCACTGTATAGCACTGAAAAAAATGAGTCCCTGTTAACAAAGGATTAACCTTCTCATAGGATCACATCTAGTCTAACTCCTTTTCAACCAGACTTTCTTTCCCCTAGCAGCTAAACTAATGCAATAATTTTCCTCTTATAGCCTCTGAAGCCACATACTGCAACTCTCCAAAATTAATCACAGATTTTCTATAATAGGTCCAAAACTCTGAGGAAGTATATCCCAAAAATAAATGACACCTCATCTTACCCCAAATTTAGGACTCAACTAAAAGTTTGCCTTTATCATCAGCCAAATGTCACTGCCTCTCATCCAGCCATATCATCTAAACTATAGTACATCTCTCTTTTTCTCTTACTAGAGGCACTCTTACTGTTCCTGATATGCCAGATTCGGTAACCATTTGAAATTCTGGGATCTGCTACTGTGAATCTCAAAACATAGAGACTATATGGCCAAAAGAATGGATTTATATATACTAAGTCTAAGATGACACTTCTCTGAATATTCAATTTTCTCTGAGGTATGAAGATCTTGGAGTTGTTATATATAAGTTTGGAGGTGTATGGGGACCTTGCCCCTCACGTGGGGGCACAGGGGTGTTTGTCCCCCTGCAAAAAGAAGTTTAAGGAAAGCAGAATTTCAAAATTCACTCTTCTCCTGTGTTTTCGGTCTTTTTTTTGGCTTGTCAGCACTTTGCATTTGGCTCAGTAGGAAGCCAGTAAGCCTGTTACACCAGTCTTCACTTCTTGGTCACATAATATTTTTGCTTAATATAACTTCACACAAGTACAACACAAGACAATACGCAGCTGTGATTATCTCACAGACACCTCACTTTCTACGTGAGATTTGTCTTGAATTTTGTAAATAATGTATATCACAGTTTTATATATGCACTCTTTACATTTTTATTTGCTTAAAATGGTATTTTACAGATGTATATTTTTGTTATACTCTTTTAGTCTCTCACTAAATGTAATTCAAATTTTCTTTGTATTCCCAGGGTGACACTGAAATTGATCACTTGTGGTCAGTGCTCTAACCTAATAAACATATTTTAAATAAATAAAACTATAAGTACACTTACACAAATTTTCTTGATCCTCAGATTTGCATCTTTAGAGATTTTTTTCCACTTGAGGTTAGGTGACTCATGATGACCTATGTTATCAAATGCATCTGGAGCTTGTATTTCTCAACTATTCTAGACTATACAGTAACATATTATCATACCTGAACAAGCATCTCAAAACCTGTTTGTGCCTTCTGCTTTTATTTTGTTTTTAAGGGAAATAATATGAAATAGTTATATTTCTTAATGTGTATATATTTTTGTAGCAGTCTATAGCACAACAAAATACTGTAACTGAAATAATTAATGCATTTATAGATGTTTTTACCTCCAAGCCTGCTGACCATCAAGCCTTCTTACTATTTGAATTTGGCCATTTGTTCCCCAATATTGCATATCCCCCAGCATGGAAACAAGAATCAGGTGAAGGGGGCATCATGTAGGCAACCATGCTGGTGGGTGATCTGTATCCCCATTAACATCCAGGTGATGAGAAAATTTCTATTTAATCTAACCCAACCACTGGGGTTCACATGAGCACAAACATGACACTGCATGGTATCGTATCCTATGTGCATATTACAACAACACTCTAATGAGAGCTACCATGACTGACTTTGGATCACCAAGCCCATATTGTTCATCCTGACCATTGCAGTGCCTCTGTTTGCATAGTGGTGATCTGCTGACTAAAGGTACCCCCTCCCCCCCAGAATAGGTGAACTGGCACCAGCTGCTCAGTTTTGGCCTTGTCCCACTCCATTAATGCTGTTACTCAAAGTCAGATTACCTAGGCGCCAGAGGAGAAAACAAACATATACTTTGATTTCAGAAAAACATTTTCACTAAAGGCACTGTTATTAGATGCTTAATTTACCCATACAGTTCTATTGAGTTTCCCCTGATTATAGCAACCCCACAAACAGCTGATACTATCCACATAATTTACCATGGAAATGGGGAATGGAAGTAAAATACCAGGCCTTTCATCTGTATTCTACACACACACACACACACACACACACACACACACACACACACACACGCACGCACGCACGCACACACACACACACCTATTGACAATTCTGTGTTGGCAATCCAACTATTGCATATCTTTGGAATGTGGCAGGAAATTAGAACTTGGGAAAAGGCAAATGATCATGGGGAGGACATGCAGACTCTGCACAGTTTCATTGCTTCCCAAAACATATGCCTCATTAGTGCAGTAGTGAAGTGAACCCCCCCTAAAAAGCATGAAGTGCCTTAGGTATGAAAAGAACACAGATGCTGAGATCCTTTAACAAAAAAAGTTATTTTCAGCATTATCAATGAAGACTTGAAATCAATGAGATCTCAGTAAGTGAGAAATATTTTTTTATTTCTATTTGTGTGTATATTTTCACTTGCTCAGTTTGGTCAAAATACTTAGATGTCAAAATACTTAGATGTTGTAGTATATTAGTTTTGTCAGACACTCCTTAAATCTTTGACAATTTTAAGAGAAGTATACATTAATATGACTGAGAGACTGCAATACTGATAGAAGCCATTATTTATAAGTGCACATATTTAGCACACATATGTAAGTATCTGTCTTGTGCATTGAACATAACCATTGCTGTTATTAGCCTCATTTGAATTTACAACTGTTTTCTTGCTGGATCTGTTGCCATATGTGTTATTTTTTGTATTAACATTCTTCCCACTCTGAATTAAGTCACGTGAATTATGGCTACAGTAGCTTAGCTAGGGTGGGGCAAGAGGGCAACCTCCTCAAGCACAAAGTGTTAGGGGGTGCGACTGGCAAATTTTGATCACTCTTCTGGGCATATTGGCAGGCCAATATTTTATTTGCATTCAAAACTGAATTTTTTAGCAGTCCATGTGTTGTATAAACTATAGCAAAAGCTTGCTACAAATGTAGAAGCAGTTTGCTTCAGTTTAAAAGTAGACAACAGCTTTTTTTTCCCTTCATGTAAGAAGAGTTTTTTTTTTCCTGGGGGTGGAAGACTGGGGGATGGCAGCAGATTTGTATGGCTGCTTCTAAAGTATTAGCATGCAGGTCACTGCTTCATTCCAATTTCCACCAATTGTCATTCAACTGTCAAATATGTGCTGTTTTGAATGTAAGTTGGGGTAAACATAGTATTATAATAAAAGTAATTCTATCAAACTGTCAAAGAAATATGAGTGTGTGTGTGTGTGTGTGTGTATATATATATATATATATATATATATATATATATATACAGAAATATTTACTTATATTGATACACCACAACTTTGACATGCAAAACATTGACAAAATATAATCACCAACGTGGATGGCAAACTGCGCATGCTCTAAGTCACTGCTTTGGAGCACAGAAACCAAAAATCTTGTGCTAATTGTATACATACTAGCTATGAGCTCATACAATAGGTTCATAGGTTCATAGGTTCATACTAGGCTATCTGCCCTAGGGCATTTATAAGCCTAGCCAGAGTTGTGTGGCTTTCACCACCCCTTAGGTTGAAGAATACTATACCCATTAGTTTGCCGTGCCTCTGTCCAGCAGTGATACAGAGATGATCCCCGGGGTAAACCTACGATCTCCCATCCACTGGTCAAGATTCCTCTTGAACAAAGCCAGTGAGGTGCTCTGTCTCACATGGACCGGGATTCTGTTCCACAGCATAGGGAGTCTCTGGGTGATGAATCTGTCTCTCCAGCACGTCCTATTTATATCCGTGCTGAGGTTTAAGTCTCTTGCGGCTCTGGTGGATTTGGATTTTTTGAGGTGGAGCATGTCCATTAATTCCGGGTTGGACATGGCCTTGTATGTCAGGCACAGGTCACCTCTGAGCAGATGGTATGCGACTGAATAGAGCTGGAGTTTCTTCAGTCGGGCAGCATATGGCATATTTTTGCCCCTTTATCCTTTTGATGAGGAACTTTTGGGGTCTTTCCAATTGCTGCAGGTGTCGGGTAAGATACATTCCGAATGGGGCATTGTACTCAATCATTGGTCTGATAAGTGAAGAGTACAGGGGAACAATGACCTCCCTTGATCTGGATGTGAATCCCTTCATAATCAGGTGGGCTATTTAGAAGGTCCTCCTAACCACTTTGGCAATGTGAGTGTCAAAAGAGAGGTTACTGTCAACTTGGGTCCCCAGGTCCCTGATAACCTGTTCTGTGCTTAATGGATTGCCACCTATGTGGTAACTTGGGGTTACCTTGTTTTTACCAAAGGGTATGACTATACATTTTTTGGTGTTTAGCTTAAGGCCATGGCTCTGGCACCAGTTATCCATTTCTATGAGACCTCTCTGAAGGATATCTGTGTCTGATGGATTTTCAACTATGGCGCCCAGTTTGCAGTCATCTGCAAACTTTGTCAGCCACAATCCTCCTATGTTTGCCTGCATTTCTGAAAAGTAGATGCCGAACAAGAGGGGGCCCAGGACTGAGCCCTGTGGGACACCGCTTGTGACCGGCTTGAGTCTGACATGGCACCAGCAACTCTAACCCTGTGGGTTCTGTCCTTGAGCCAGTTTGCAACCCATCTTGTGACATATGGGTTTACATTTAAGCTGGTGAGCTTTTCTATGATACCCGAGTGGGGTATTGTGTCAAAAGCTTTTGCAAGGTCAAGGTAGGCTGTGTGAACTGCCTTACCCTCATCAATGGCCTTGGTGACTGTTTCAAAAAAGTCAACCAAGTTCAAGAGGCATGATCTGCCCTTGACAAAGCCGAATTGGGTAGAATCCAATGTCTGTAGGTCCCCTATGTCTTTATTTATGAGTTCCATTATGATCCTCTCCATAGCTTTGCAGACCAGGCTTGTTAAGCTTATGGGGTGGTAATTACCAGGGTCCATAGAAGCACCGCCTTTGTGGAGTGGGACCACAGTTGCCGTACGCCACTCTTTGGGTACGTATCCTGTGGTAAGGCTAAGATTAAACAGCAGCCTTATGTGTGGGTTTAGTTCCTCATTGAATTCATGTAGCACACAGCCGGGGACACCATCCGGTCTCATTGATGCTGTGTTTTTAGCTTTAGAGAGAGCAGCTCTCACCTGGGTATTTGAGATGATTGGGAGGCTACACTCTGCTGGGATAGATATTTCTCCTTTTGGGGGGGGGGGAGAAATTTTCACTGAACCTGTCTACCAGTATGTTTGCAATGTCTGTGGGTTCAGTGATTTTTGTATCATTTTGGACTAATTCTGAGCATATCTGGGAGTTTCCACCCAGATTTCTAACATAGCTAAAGAAGGCCTTATGATTGCCTTTTGAGTCCTTGGCGATTTTTCTCTCAAAGTTGGCCTTGGATGATTTTATGAGTGATCGTAGTTTTTTACTAGTATTGATCAGAGATGTCTTCCCTTTTAGGGATTTTGCTCTATCTTTTAGTAGCTTTCTCCTCTTGTTGTAAAGTTTGTTTATGGCTGGGGTCCACCAGATCGGGCGCTTGCCTTTGGTGGAAAGGGTCTTGATTTTATTTGGGATTGCTTGATCCATGCAATCCTGGAGGTGCTCGTAGAAAGCATTTGTAAGGGATTCAGCAGCGTGGGTTGTGGTTTCCAATGGCTCAGGGGCCTTGAAGGATACCACACCAGTCTTAAGAAGTGTGAAGTTGGCTTTTGAGAAGTTCTTCACTGTGGTCTTTTTGTGGGGGGGGGGGCGGGATGTGGATCTCCAGTGAGATTAGTTTATGGTCTAATCTCACCAATGAGGGATATACTTCCAGTGTGGAGCATTTTGTCCCCATGTTTGTGATGATCAGGTCTAGTATATTTTCACCTCTTGTGGGAATGGTGACAAGTTGTTCCATAGCATTTGAGTTTATGAACTCCAGGAACCTTTGGGCTAGGGTATTGGGGCTTGAGTAATGTTCCCAGTCTATGTTTGGGTAGTTGAAGTCACCCAATATGATGGTGTTTGGAGAGACATTTATACACTCCAGTGTCTTCAGGAAGGCTGTGTGGGGTTCCTGAGTTTGAGAGGGTGGCCTGTAACATGCTACAAACTGTAGAGCAGTTTTGCCTATGGTTAATTGCACCTGAATGGTCTCTGATGCTTCGTGAGTTGCCACCAGCCTGGAGGTGTGGGTATCCTTGATGAATATGGATACACCCCCTCCTTTTGTGGTACGGTCCGGGTTTTGGGGCCAGAACGCATGATATGAGGTAAAACCTGATAGTGCCGGGGTGCTCTCAGGAGCCTTGAACCAGGTTTCAGTCACAGCACAGACATCGATGTTCTCCATATTGAGGAGGGCTTCGAGGGCGTGCATCTTGAGATTTAGACTTCTGGCATTGAGCAGCATTACCCTTAGTTTTTTTCCATTATTGTTTTCTAGGGTGGTGGGTTTAGAATTTGAGCCTTGTCTAAAAAAGGCACTATGGGGGTGGCAAGAGCCTTTGCCAATATCCGGAAACCCAATGGTGACAGGTGCAAGCCATCCCTTGCGAAGCAGCGTGGCTTGTCAAGCATGTCATTCCAGGCAGACAGACACTGGATCCCCTTAGAATGACACCAGAAATTAAGCCAATTATTAAAACTGATCATTTTGTCTCTGTATTGTGGCATCATTCTTGGTGAAGGTAGGATACTGCTCAGAGTCAGGGTCATACCAGCCTGGGCTACATAATCTGAGAGCTCTTTTATGTCTCTTTTCATGTAGTCCAGGGAGGTACGTCTCAGGTCATTCACACCGGCATGGACAATGACTGAGTCATACTTGTACTTGCTGTGGAGTGACCTGAGTGCTTGTGTTATGTGGCGGATTCTAGCGCCCGACAGGCAGCTTACTGTGACCCTCTCCTTGTTCAGTCTAGTGAGTGGGACGTCAGTGTGTCTGACTATGGAGTCACCTATGACAAGTGTGTCTGGCATTGTGCTTGGCCTTAAGGGCTGTGACTGATAACAGGGAAAGTACATATTTCCCAACCCTATTATTACTACTGTCTTGACAGATGTCAGCCATCTGTTTTGTTGACCAAAGTGTGTTGACAAACAGCTGTCAGAAATACTGAACATAATTGAAACACACACACACACACACACACACACACACACACACACACACACACACACACACACACACACACACACACACACACACACACACACACACACACACACACACACACACACACACACAACACACACACACACACACACAGACACACACAGACACACACAGACACACACACACACACACACACACACACACACACACACACACACACACACACACACAATAATTGAAAACACACACACAATAATTGAAAACACACACACACACACAATAATTGAAAACAAACACACACACACACACACACAATAATTGAAAACACACACACACAATAATTGAAAACACGCACACACACACACACACACACACACACACATATAGATAGATATATACATATATATATATATATATATATATATACACACACACACACACACACACACACACACATAGATCGATATCATAGAATCATAGGATCATAAGAGGTTACTATGCTGATGACCCTAGAGCCATTTTAAGCCTAACCATTCATGCCCCATTTTTCAATACCCACAGACTACAATGGCTTTGGTATTTGGGCTATCCCCATCCATAAGGGACACAGGCTACAAGCTAAGAGTGAATTTGTGATTTGCCACCTATTGATCCAAGTTTCATTTGAATAGGCCTAAGAAAGAGATCTGTTTCCCATAAATGGGAAGTCTGTTCCATACAAGGGGCAATCTTTGAGGTACATGCCTGTCCCTCCAACATGTTTTGTTTGTGCCACAGATGAGGTTTAAATCCTTAGAGTGAGTAATTTTAGTGCTGTTTGTTTTGCAAATGTGTAGCAGATCCATCAGGGATAGATCAGATTATGCCTTGCATGTTAGGCATAGCTTACCCCTCAGTAGTCTGTAGGAGACTGAGTAGATGGACAGGGCTTTGAGGCAGCTGTCATAGGACATGTTATTTTCAACCTGTATTCTTTTAGTGAGGAACCTCTGCAGCTACTTCAGCTGTTGCAAATGAATGGTCAGACACATGCCTAAGGGTGCATTCTACTCTACTACTGGTCACGTGAGGGCTGAGTATAGTGGCACTATGATCTCCTTAGATCTGGATGCTATGAGCTTAATAAGCTGTGCCTTATAGAAAGATTTTCTCACAACCATGGAGACACGCTAATCAAAGTTCAGGTTACTATTAATCTGAGTTCTCAAGTCCCATACCACTGGGTTTATTCTTAGGTGATTATTATCAATGTTTTAATTTGCAGAGGTAGTTGTCTTCTCAAAGGGTATAATTATGCATTTTATTTGCATTGAGTTTTAGGCCATGGCTCTGACACCAATTATTTGTCTGAGTCAGACCCTCCTGGAGGATATCTACATCTTTGGAAGATTTAATGATTGCACTCAGCTCACAGTCATCAGGAAGTTTGGTCAGCCAAAGACTCTCTACATTTGCCTTGACTTCAGAGAAGTATATTCTGAATAGGTGAGGTCCCAGTACTGAGCCTTGTGGGACACCAATAGTAACAGGCCTCTTTGTGGAGGTGGATTTTCCCACCCTAACCTCAATTGTCTTATCTATGAGCCATTTGACTATCCATCAGGTGACATAGGAATTTATGCCTAAATTTGTGAGTTTGTCTATAATACTTGAGTGAAGTATAGCGTCAAATGATTTGCCAGGTTGATGCAGGCAGTATGTACCATTTTGCCCTTGTTCATGGATCTAATGAACTTCTTGAAGAAGTCTACCAGGTTTAGTAAGCATGACCTGCCCTTGACGAAACCAAACCCGAAGGCTCCAGTGTTTGAAGATTTCCTGTGTCTTTGTTTATCGGGTCCAAGATAATTATTCCCATGGCTTGCATATAAGACTAGTCAAACATTATGGGTCTGTTGATGAACCCCTTTGCGTAGAAGGATGACCATTGCAGTCCTCCAATCTCTAGGGATGAAACTGTCTGGAGGCTGTGACTGAACAGAGATTCTAGCAGGACTGATAAGCTGTGTTTATTTAGTAGGCATCCTGGAATATTAGCATGCATTAATGTAGTGATTTTAGCTTTGGAGAGTGTAGTGATAACCAGCTCTGTAGTAATGGATGGCGATATAATGGTAGAGGGTATTTCCTGGGGGGGGGGGGGTTAACTGGGGATGATGGGGCATGAAATTGGAACTAAATTTGTTGGCCAGCAAATTTGCTATATCATCGGTTTGGTATAGGAGGTCCCATTTACTATTAGTTCAGTACACTGTTAGGTGTTCCCCTTAAGGATTTAAGGATGAATACATAACTGAAATGCCTTATGATTATCCTTAACCAGGGAGCTGTATTTGGTGGGCTTGATTAGTCCCCTGAAATGCTTATTGAGACTGATTAGGCAGTTTTTATTTCTGTTGGGCATAGTCCTTCCTCTTTTAGGACAGGATTTTATTTCTTTTGTTGTACAAGCTATTTATACTGGGGTGCAAAAAGGGGGCTTATTACAGAATTTGTCATACATTTATTTTAGTTTGGTACTGCTGTTTCCAATGCAGTTATTTATATGCTTGTACAGGGTTTCCGTAAACATTTCTATATGGGCCGCAGTACTCTCTGAGTTTGGGAGAGCTTGGAATTGAGCTATGCCATTGCTTAATAGCAGGTAGTTAGCCTTGGACAAGTTCTTAAAGTTCCTGGGGTTTGCTGGGACTTCAGGCTAAATATTTACTTCAAGGGCAATTGCTATGTATTCTGTCTAACCAGCAAGAACATTATATTTGGGCAGGGTGCAACATTCTCTCATATTTCTGAATATCAGATCAGGATATTTAGACCCCTGGTAGGTGTGCAGACTAGCTGCTCCAGGGTGTTTTCATTGACAAAATCCAGGAATCTTTGAGCCTGCATGTTAGTGGCTGTGTATGTATCCCAGTTTATGGTGGGATAGTTGAAATCACTCATGAGTATGGTTGTTGGGTTGAATGTTGAGTGACTCCAGTATATTCAAGTATGTGATATGGTTATCTTGGGTCATAGATGGGGAGCTATAGCTAGCAAGGATGTGGTATGGGATGGACCTTCCCTAAAGTTAGTTGGATATGGAGTAGCTCAAGTGTGCCATATTGTTTTACCAATCTTGAGGTGTGCTTGCTTTTTATGTGGATTGATACACCTCCACCTCTCGTCCCTTCTTGTGTGGAAGCTGGACTAAATGTGAGGAAGGCATTATACCCTTGTACTGCTGGGGTACCTTCCATGGCTTTAAACCATTTCTCAGTAACTGCACAGATGTCAACACTCTTCAGTGTAAGGAGTGCTTCCAGGGAGTGGAGCTTCTTGTTGAGGCTCCTAGCACCTTTAGTTTATCTTGAGTAGAATTTACTATATTGGAAGGTTTACCAGATTGACATTGCCTAAAAAAGGTACTATAGGCATGGATAATGTTTTGCCCAATATCTGAAAGCCTAGTGGGGAGAGGTGCAGACCATCCCTTGCAGAGAAAGCTGCAGCCATCAATCATGTCCTCCAAAGCTTACAAATATTGGACCACTGTAGAATAACACCAGTGACTAAATCATTTGTTAAAGTCAATCATTTTCAGTTTATATTGTGTTATCATCCATTGAGATGGTAGAATGCTGATCAGTGCTGGGATCTTACCTGCCTGGGACATATAATTTAAAAGCTCTGTCATGTCTCTCTTCATATAGCCCATGGAGGTGCTTCTCAGTTCACTAACACCCATATGGACTATGACAGAGTCATAGTGGTACTTCTGGTTAAACACAAAAATCATCAAAGAAGTGTCAAAAGCACACCAGACCAAAGTTTATTAATCCACAAGTAAAACATATTTAGTGCTTTCATCCTTGGTGAATGGGACGCCATCAAAAAAAGTAAAGCACTCAGAACATTCCTTTTTATACATAAAACCCCTCCCCTACATTTGATTGACAATAACCATCATCAGAAAAAAGTAATGCCCATTGCTGTGAGTTTTACTCTATAGCAACACAGTCCAATTGAAGTAAAAGCAAGCAATCATTATACATAAAACACTCTGCAGTTAAAAATTCAAAGCACAGTTTACACTCATAGATACATAACAAATAAATAATCTAACCATAAAAATGCATAAATATATAAAACTGTGTCTATATAAATATAATATTACATTAAAAACATTTATTGCACTTTCCATAGAAACATCAGCAAGTTTGTCCACCTAATATAATATGACTCCTACAATATTAAAGAATATAAATATGCTTGCTTTTTGGATGTTAAAAACAATTATTCCATCCTATTAAAATCTAGAATACGCCATCACAATAAAATCAAAATCAAAAAGTTGCCTTCCACCTTAAAATACAACTAAGAGACACCATTTCATTCAACCCACAGGGACCTGTAGCATTTCTTTTAAGCTGCCAATTTAGTTCTTTGACCTCTAATAAATCTTTCCAAGGTCCGCCATCTTATCCAGTTTTACATCGTCCACTATGTAAAACTTAAAGGTGTGGTCCTTGTTTTCACTAATGTGTCTATACAACCCCTTGTTAACATGAAGTGTCTATACAAAGCATTATGTACATCTTTCCTTTTGATGTCATAAAGATGTTGATTTACTCTTGTTTTAAAAGTTTTCGCAGTTTTGCCTTTATAAAAATTGACCCATTTCGTGCACTGGGCCACATATACCACTTGTTTGCTTAACCAGCAGTATTTGTGCCTGATATGAAATTCTCCATACCCCTCAATAAAAAAGGTACTACTCTCTAACATAAAGTGGCATTGGCTGCAGTGTCCACAAGCCTTGTACCTGGAGAGGTACTAATTAGAAGGTATCTTTCCAAAAGGTTTTGTTATATTAATGTCCTTCTTATAAATAATTCTGTTTTTTTTTCTCCAACCGGTCTTGTAATTTTTTATCAATAGAAAAAATGTCCCAATTCATCTGTATTACTCTCTTAATGGCTGATAATTTTGGATTATATGTAAGAATCAAAGCTTTACCTACACTTACTTCATCACCTAGTTGGTCTCGTTTAGAAAAAGAGAAGTCTGTTTTACCTAATAAAGGGAAGTATAACCCTTCCTGTCTTTTATTAAACACTTCCAAGGCTAAATTCTTAAAAAATATACTGGGGTACCCTCTTTCTTTCAAACATGTTTATTAATATTTCACTCTCTTTGTAAAAGGCTTCATCATCAGATAATATCCTGGGTAAACAGACAAGTTGTCCTTTCACCAGAGCTCTTTTTTGAAAAAGAGGGTGCCAACTAGAGAAGTGTAAAAGTGTATTGGCGTAAGTGGGTTTTCTGAAAATAGATTACTTGAATCTCCTTAGCTCCTTGTTCTTAGTAATCTTAACATCCAAATAAACCATTTCTACTCTTGAAAAATTCATAGTAAACTTAAGGAATTAAACAGATGAGGAGTCTGAAGGAAAACAAGCAGCTGCAGATGTCACTGGCAGACGGAGGCATGCACAGTATGCCCCGGATCTGGCTAAGAGGCAGAGTATAGCACACACAATCACCACCTAGATCAAAACCTAGGATCCCAAGCACATTCATAAAGGAAAACTACTGGGTGTGTAACTCCACAACCATTACTTAACCATGTAATAGCTGTGTTCTGATAGCTCTATGGACACAATTGTTACCTGCAGTAATGTCAGAAGTTTGGAAACTGTAACAAAAATAAGGTTACATAACAGAGTGCTCTCATATGGAAATATGTATATGCACCTGAGCAGAGCATTTGTCTGAGGTGTGCATTTATGTCAGTAATATCTCCTATGTCTGAGTTTTGTAATATACAGTTATGTATTCTAAGCAATACTGTGCATCAAACATTTCAGTTGACCACTCTCTATAAAACATGGAACAGGTCAATTATACCCACATTTGCAGAACTATACCAAGAAACAACCCTGAAGTACCTACTGTTTCCACTGCTTTACTTTATCTGACCAAATTTCCTGATGAATGCTAACCAAAATACAATTTGGTTCAACAATTGTGTAAGCAATTGCTTATAAGTGAGTAGAAACAAAAAGTCAATAAATTTACTTCTGCAAAACATATTGATAAATGCAAGCTTGTGAGTGAGCAAGCATTTGCTATCCCTCATGTGAATCAGACATATATGCAGTCCTAAGTCAAAATACATGCACAAACAGCAGGGCACAGTCATCATCATTTGGACAGGGTGTGGTTGGGGAGGGGGAGTTAGAAGGCCAAGGCTGACACCAAAGTAGTGAGTGTGTGTGAGTAAAAAAGCATGTATCTGTCAGAGTATGCAGTGTTCAGGGCCAATAACAGCAGATGTATGCCAGTCAACAGTACTAATAAAGATAGCTTGCATGTGTGTGACACAGTATGGATAAGTGATTCTTTTTTTTCAATGTGAGTGTGTCTGCATGAACACAATCAAGCACTGTGCTAGCAGTATTTTGGTATGCCGGACAGGTGTGAGTTATGCATGGTAGAGTACTCAGTTCAGTGTCATAGCCCCCAAACATAAGAACTACCTCTGCCAGAAGTTGCACTACTAGTTCCATGGCCCTGGAAGGAAGTCAAGGTGCTGCCTGAATGTGAATGATGTTTGATGGATGAGGTCTCCTCATAACTACATCCAGTACTATGGACCCATGGCCTACCATGTCTGGGTGTGGACACCACAATCACTAATGGAGTAGTGGAAAAACTGTTTCTAAAGGAGAGGGATCGTTTGTGGCCAGGTCTGCTAACAACAGAAGATGTAGTGGCTCTCTGGCTATGTGGATACCCATCCTCCCTTGGCTCTCTGGCCATGTGGAAACCCACCCTCCCTCAGCAGACTGGTGCTGGAAGCTGATGAAGGCTGCAGTGGCTGAAGGCAAAAGGGGCATTTAGTAATCTAAAAGGGGAGTTTTTAGCTATCTACTACCATAACAGAATCATATCCATGACATTATATATATATATATATATATATATATATATATATATATATATATATATCTCGGATCCGGACACATGCTCGACTAGCATATGTTCGAATCACAACACATCGAACAAACATACACGAAAGCGCTTAACATCGACAAGCGCTTCCATGTATGCATGCCTGTTTCGTAGATCAGACTGCAGTGCGGGTAAGGGAAAATTCCCTTTTCCCCACTGTAGTGCAATCTCGGAGTGAGAATAATAAAGTAGGGGGGGTGGGGGCTAGATAGATTTTTTTTTTGAACTACACATACACTGAAGCGCTTTTCAGTGTTAAGTGCTTTCGTGTATGTGTGTTCGATGTTTTGTGATTCGGACGTATGCTAGTTGAGCATATGTCCTAGACCCATATATATATATATATATATATATATATATATATATATATATATATATATATATATATATATAGTGTAAACATGAGTTATGTTTGGAATGAATGTACAGAAATTTCAAGGTAAAGTTCAAATGAAGCTAAAGTTGCACCTACATGGTATGTGATCCAGAGCCACATACTCAGCAGTTAGAGAAAAAGTGCAGCAGTGCTGTAACACACTTACTGTTGTCACACAGACAGCAACCCTCACAGAAGACAGTGAAGCTGTTAAACACTTCATTCTGACTGTAAAACACTTCAGTCAGACTTTAGCAAAAAGTCTAAATGAAGTATTTAAAATCCTCTCACTGTTCTTTTGTAGTGACCATGGATTGCTGTTAATGCTCTAGTGTGTGACTAGGGCTTAACAATAGTAAGCGGTACTTAATAAAAGCTTGTTAAGAACCTTTCCAATGTCAGAAATGATGCTTAACAAGCATGTGCTTTCCCCAAATCCAGGCCATAATCACAGTGATCCATACACTACGGGTCATTATTTTTCAAAAATAAGATATAAAATCATAGCTCTCAACCTTCCATCTCCAAAATGAGGAACACTAGCCCTCATAATGTGGGACAAATGGGCAAAATGTGGAACACATACTAATGGCTTACTAACAATTTCAACTAGGAAGGCCATAGGATGGTTAAAATATGCTGGTTTTACTTATAAAGAAGATCTTTTAGTGAATTAATATGATTCATTTCTATTTACCATGGATTTCACTTAAAAAAATTCCTAACACTGAATGTGTGACAGAGTTTTCAATGTGGAACTTCATGGAACTCTGAGGAACACGACCCCAAATGAGGTACGTTCCTCGTAATGAGGTACACTTGAGAGGTATGTATAAAATGCATCACAGAACTTTTAGATCCTGCCAGCATCCACAACTCAAGCTGGAGAAGTGGAGTTTGACACAGGCTTACTGAGGACTTCTGCATTTGTCTCACCTGCTCTACAACTGATCCTGCTCAGAGGTCAGCAAAGAAGGTTGCTATAGCTTGTGTTCATAGATGGTGAGGGCTGGGAACAGTGAGATTATTATGTCTTAAATTCTTGCTGCACTCAAACTTTAAAGGTGTGCACAGATGGTCACAATAATGTTTTTGGAACTAGGGAAAGTGTGGTCATTAGTTCTCAAATTTTTCTCATAATTAAACCTCAAAGGTATACACAGAAGTTCACAGTGACTTTCATGGGACTGTGACAGTGTGGTCATAGCCGGCCTTAGGCATAGGCCAACTAGGCGGCCGCCTAGGGTGCCGCTGTAGTAGGCGCACTTTTCCAGTATTTATTTGGTGTAGGTAGATTAGGATGGAGACACGGGTAGTGTGGTGGAGGGTGCTGTGGAGCCCTTTTGCCTAGGGCACCAGTTGACCTAAGGCCGCTCCTGAGTGTGGTTATTATTTTGTTATCTTTTCACACAATCTTACCTCACAGGTAGGCACACAGCATCACTACAGCTTGTGTAGAGGCAGTGTACTGTCTAGGAGAAACGAGCTGGAATGACAGTTTGTTTTTTCTCTTTTCTCACAAGCACATATCAGAAGTGTAAATTCAGCTGGCTAACTTTGGAAGGTAGTGGTAAGGTGGCATATTGTGAATATTCATCTATGATCAACAAGTAAAAATGTTACTATTTTATGGTACACAGATGGTAGCTGTGTTTTAGAGACGGAGGAGAAAAGGCTAGTTGTATGATGTATGACAGCAGCAACTTGAAATATATGACGGAGGCCATTTATTCATTCACTTTCATCTCAATCTAACATCAGAGGGATAAACAGTAGGTGAATCTCTTTTCTTTTTTTTCTTTTGTCAGGGATTCTAAGAAATGATTCATGTATCTTTGTAAGCATTTGTCTTCTCAGTTTATTGGGATTAGTTTTTGTCAACTTTGATCATTAGGCCTTGGGCAAAACTTTACTTGAAAGAAAGCTAAGACTGAATTTCTTTATTTAGTCATGATTTTTGTCCATGCCATAATTCTAACAAAAGGCTGGGGAAAACTCTAAAAGCTACTTCACAGCATTTAGAATCCAATGGCTTCTGAGGCCTACGGAGTCTTGGCCATTTAGGGAGTAGTGAAAGGATGCAGGAAGAAAATGAAGAATTAATTTCTTTCTTTAGCCACAAATGTTTGTTTAGACCATCTTTGTCTAAAAATATTTGAATAAACCTCTAAAATGCAACTCAAATCATCTAAAACACAGTAGTTGGGGGGAGGGGATCCCTGGCTTAATTGCATTTCTTCCTCATTTATTATGGTGTAATTGTGGACAGTTTGGGATATATTGAAACAATGCAGGAAAAATCTGAAGACTACAATAAAGTTTGAGAAAACAGTACAAAAAGTAATCTAAGTTGTGTGGCAAGGACAGGATAGGGGGCGTATCGTGAGGACAGTGGGCAACACAGGGCCTATGGTGTCATTCGCCAAGGGTTTCATTTCACCAAAAGCCATAGTCAAAATATTCATTACTGCCAGGGGCTGCTTCAATTAAGTATAGCACACAGCTTATCCACAAGATTGGTTATTCTCAAAAAACATTTCACAAAACTGCAATACCTGGAAAAAAAGAAAAGCATGCAATACGCTTAGTTTAGTTAGATTTCTGATATATAATATATAACAATCTTTTTAATTATCTTTATTTACTACTATGTATCATATACTTGGTTGCACATTAGTGCTAACCACGCCCTTGCAGATACCTCTTAAGATGTTTAACTTAAAGGACAACAATGGGATTCTGTTATTAAATGCTTAACTTCTCTGTATTTTTTCTCCCTATTTATTGTCCCTGCTATGAATAAACAACAGCACAGCATTTAAAATATTTTTTGACTGTTTCTCTCCACTAGAACAGTGCCTTAATGTACTGTGGTGGTTTCACTTTCAAAAAACTTTTATCCTGTCCTTGCTGCAGTCTCCAATTCATTGATGTCATCAAGGCCACTGAATACAGGTAGTTTTTTGACTAGTTGCCTCCTCAAATTGACATCACCCTGAGTGTCCTAAAAAAACACCCATGCTCTGATGTCTCAGCTCCCTGGGTCCTTCCCCTACCCATGCAGAAAATAAAGGCTAGAACAAGGAAACAGAACATGAGTAAAGTCTCCTGCTGTGAGCTGTCAATCACAGCAGGTAACAGCTCAAATTAACCTTAGCACTTTGACAGCTATGGGAGTTAGGTGTGAAGGGGGATGGGAGATGAGTCAAAGTAGTACAATTCAGGCTTCACAAAAAAATGTAGTTTAGCCATTCTAAAAAGAAGCAGCAGTAAAAAGCACTTTGAAAGTCTGTTCTGTGGCATTTGCACTGTGTTTTAAGTGGTCATTAATGACATGAAATGTTTCTGAAAACTGACTGAAAGACAGCAGTGTATGCATGAAAAATAAATGCAGTGACAGGATCTTTAGGAAGAAAGAGCCCTTCATGATGTAACTTTTTACAGATGAGCACTGCATTCTGGGATACCTAGAGGCAGACTAAACAATTAGAATTACTTCAAGATAACAGACCCCATGTGGTCAGACTCAGAAAGTATGTATAAAAATATTTAAAAACCTGTAAATAGTCCCAGAGTGGTGCCAAAATGTAGGAAACACCAAACCTTGATGAAATAAACATGTTTTTTGAGTCTATGGGTGCGGTTCTCCTTTAATTCTAGCTGCTGGCTTTGTCCCTGATAAATGGTGCACTGCAATGGTGATGCTCCTTGATAAGGGTGGCCTTACAACTGACCTGGGTAGTTAAAGTCCAATCAGCCTTACAAGCCTCATCTGCAAAACTATGGGGTGTATCATAACTAATCTCATAAACTGTGATATCAACATCTTGTTTAACTTGACCCGCAACAGTTTGACTTTGTGAAGGGCAGATCCTGCCTAGTTAAGATGGTACACAGAGGCTGTAGATGGTTAATATGGCAGTGTATCTTGACCAGGTGAACACCTTCAACATCATTCCACATACTGGCATCATACAAAACCAAATTGTTTTAAAACTGACCCATATGTGGTAAGATGAATAACAAACTAGCTGAAAAACAGAGCCCACACAATGAGAGTAGCATATACCTAATCAGTAAGTAAGAAAGTTTGCCAGTGGTGTCTCTCAGGACTCAGTGTTAGTATATCTTGTTTTTGGTGTTTACTTTTCAGATTTGCAGGTGGAAAGCCAAGACTTCTGGCTCTTAAAGTTTGCAGGTGACTGTAAACTGGAGGTTGTTGTTAAGTCACCCTATGATACCCAAACTTCCCTGAATGAACTCTCAAAAGTAAACCCTTGGTGTACTAAAAATGAACTCAAATTAAATGCTAAAAAGTGTAGTGTCATGTTAGATAGACAACCCCTTTTCTCATCATACTGTATAGCAACACACCACTACAAAATGAAAATGCTGGCAGGGACCTAGAAGCTTGGGCTGATAGCTCCCTCTCCTTTGATCATCACATGACAACAGTTGTCAGGAAATCCTTTTATTCTGCCCATTTAATTGCCAAGGGAATATCATCAGTCTAATCAGGTAATTACAACCTTAAACCTAGCATTGATCTGGCTAATTATCAAGTTCAACACCCCCTTTGGGATATATCTCACTAAACATTACTAACAGTTAGATTGACTTCAAAGACTCCTAACAAATACAACCACAGGCTTAAAGTTCCTGAGCTACCAAACATACTGCAAACTCTCTCCCTTTATTCAGTGTCTTATAGACTTTTGATGGGAGATCTGTCTTGCTTACTGCATCATTAGAGTCCCACTGTCCTGGAATTCCTCTTTCTCCACAACTACAATACCATCACCAGTATTAGAACCAGGGACCTAAATCTTCACCAACAGATACATGCAACACAGTGGAGAGGCACTCTTATAAGTCAGCACCTCCAAGCCTTTGGAATAAACTTCCCCTGCATGTTAAGCAGTACAATTCACTATTTTACTTTAAACATAAACTAGTGACTGGATGGCTATCCACAAATTTACTCTGGGTTGTACTAGTTTAGCCTCCAACAGAAAGTAGTTGCTGCCTGATGGATGGTACTGGCAAGGCTTGAATGGTCATAAGATTTGTTGGCTTTGGAATATCTATGAATCTAAAGTGTTTTTATGGCTTATTGTCATAGCTTGTTGGGGCACATCTGCCGTCATTCATAATGAACTTAAACAGCATAAAATGGGCATAAGAGAATGAATGAATGAATGAATGAATGAATGAATGAATGAATGAATGAATGAATAATTCAATATAGCAGAATGATTACCACATTGTAAGTCAGTCTATCTCCACTGAAATGTACCTCTGTGGAAAATTCTACCTAAAACAGGCTATTAGACCGGAAAGTGAAAGCCTGTCCTGGTACTCATTGGGAGAAAGGCAATAAACATGCAGGTCTGCACCAACTAACGGAAATTAAACTTTACTTGTAGAACACATCTCCAACTGTATGAAGTATGTGCATTAATTTAATGTCTTATTATACTTTTTTAAAGTGCTGTCTTTACTGCTATTGATCCTGGGTTGTATTGGACGGTTACCATAATGGTTAAGGTGGTTACCTTACAGACACAAGGTCCAGTGTTTGATTCTCACATGTGGTAACTGGATAGGTTTAAAATAGCTCACAAGAGCAGTTAGTCTAGTGTTAATCTAAGTGCCTGAAAAGGGTTAACAAACTAGCCCAATTGCCTGGTAAACAAACAGCAGTCAATCAACAAACAAATAAATAAACTGTCCCAAATTTTGTAGAACATCTCTGATTTTGCCTAATATTTTTGACCTGTCCCTCATAAAATATTTGATTTTCTAGTAAATCACTCAGGATTATGCCTTTCACCTATCCAGAATTTCTCAGAATGTCCAGATTACTACCTCATATTTTTGGTCTATTCCTTATAATCTGTGGTTTTTCTGGCAAATCATTAAGGATTGTGCTCACTAAATAATGAAACACTGAGTCTGAGACTTCATATCCTTCAGAAAATACATGCTATTGCAAAACCTGTTATTCTAGCAGCTTTCTAAGTTTATAACAACAATATTAAAAATCTCTCACTGATTTTGGCCCTTAATCCCCCCATTAGTTTTGGCTTTGTCCAGAAATTTTTTTTAACAAAAAGCATCTTTATAGAATAATCACTTATGACGTAGACAATCGTACATTTATATAAATGAAAACAAATCATATTGACATATTTTCGGTTGTAAACATTATACATCATACATCACATATGATCTTCTATATAGTCATTGTCAATCGAAGATTATATAGCTCATTTAATTCCTGCCTTTCCTTAAACCTCATTCCTCCTCCAAACATTATTCTGCACGTATTGCTCCTTAAATTTCCATTTTTTTTTCTGTGCAGTTTGCTCTTATCCTTTTCTAAAGATCCTATTTCCAATTCTTTTATCTGTTACATTTTCTAGTAATTGCTTTTTTGATAGCCACCAGAATTAAACCCAGCAAGATCTTACTATGTCTAGGCAATTCAGATCCTGTATCACATCTGAAAAAATCATTTCCTTAATTACACCAATTTGCATACCCAGTATTTCCCACAGAGTAGGCTGCAGGGAATTTTTAAGTGTACTCTATTTTTATCTACTAAATATTATAATATATATATATATATATATATATATATATATATATATATATATATATATATATATATTTTTATCTACTCTCATTGTATATTTTGTATACTTGTATTTTCAACCAAAAGGGGTAATATCCTCTTACTGTATACTAACTGCTGCAAAGTCTACAATCTGTATACTACTACTCTGTAATGTCTCTTTTGTAAATTGTTCTTCTCTCTGTAAACTTATGGAGTTTTTCTCCCCAGGACTCCACTGAAAATGGACACTTGTTGTCCAGTCAGACTATCCTGGCAAACAAATGTTAAATACATGTTAAATAAATAAATAAATAAATAAATAAATAAAGTCTGCCAATTCATTACACTCCCCAAAACTATGTTCCCAATAATCTCTTTCTTCGCCATCATACCTCCAACATTTGCAATCCACCTGAGGAAAAATTCTTTGGAGTCTACTTGAGGTATAAAAATACCTCAAACAGTTCCAAGCAAAAATCCTTAATCTTCCAGACTTTGTTGCATATTTAGGAGTCATACATATAAGATCCTGCCATTGTTTCTTTGTGATTAATTCTAAAGTAAAAGTTGAGAGGTATGCAGAAGATTACAGTCAGTCACTAATGCAAGACATTAATGTTTCTTACTTCTATTGTTGAGAAAATGCATGTTTATGCAAAACCTGTTCTTTTAAAATTTTAAATGAATAAGTAATAGTTAAAAATTGTCCCTAGTTTTGAGCCTTCATTCTTCTGTTATTTTTTGCTTTATCCAAAACAGTTGATGAAAGAAATAGATTAGTATGCATCATAAACACTTGCATAGGCATTTTTATGGCAACTGCTACCTTTGGCAGCTGGAAAAATATGATTTATTTTGAAATAATCTTTAGCCATCTGTCTGGGCTTGCAGTTTCTTCGGAAATGTCAATGCAAATGATTCCATATAATCACTACTGCAGTAGCAGTAGCAGTTTCAGGGCACATTGGACAGCTGTTGAAAGTGGGGGGGACTCTTGCCCCCCACCCTATGCTTCTGGCATCCATGCCAGCAGACATTCCATCATAAACACTGCCTGATCCAGTGTGTCATTCATCCTGTCAATGGTGTCACCCACATGGTTCAGGGAGTCCCTCATGTTAGAAATTCACAGCATTTAATAGTTGCACTATCTCTTCCGAGGCACTGGTGGAACATGCCTCCACTACAGCTCTACACATATGTCTTGTGGCACCTAATGACACACCAGCATCAGGAGGGGAGTGGACAACAGGCCTCTTCTGAGCACCTGTATCAACCCTCCTGTGTGGCACCACACCCTCATAATGACTTGCAGGAGAAGCAACCAGAGTAACCACACTAGCCTGATCGACTGTGTCAGCCTCAACCCGTCCTATATCAGAGGTCTCTGTGTCACGATATGTGTAGGCTAAAGACTGTGTCTGAAATATGGGAAATATGGGTAAGGGATGTGGGAACTACTACCTCAGTGTCAGACTAACTCTCTGCACCCCCAGACTATACCTCTTCATCACCACTATTTTAATAAGAGGCTAGCAATCCCCTGATATTATGTGGTAGAGGTTACACAATGTCACAGTCAGAATCACCTATGATAACAAGAGATCAACACAATAAACAGAGAAACAGAGAATACAATTGATCAAAACCTTTTCTTATTAGAAAGGTATTTTACACTACAGTAGATGCTAAAGCAACACAAATTTTTCTTTCAGACCTGAAGCTACCTTATATACAGTAATAACAATACCCAAATGTCTGCTTACCATATGCAAGTGGTCTTACCACTTGCAATGCAGATGTCCCTGTATGTAAGGAAGGGAAATTAAATAAGGCTGGTAAGTATCAAAATGCAAATGAAACAAGTAACATAGAACAATCTCCTTATATATGCAGATTAAGAATGTTTTCATACAAACATTTACTGACCTGTCAAATCTCCCAAACACCCTCCTGTATCTCACTATTACTGTGTCACCTGACTAACATTTACTGTGTCACCTGACTAACATTTATCATTGGATCTGCATATATCAGCCATATAAGATATATGTATATAAAGATATAACAATGACATTTGTGTTTTGCCTGGAAGTTCTGCTTGAGACACTCTGGGACTGTTGTCCACATCAGCACCAACATCAAAGCTATATGGATCTCTCAAACACTGGACAAGCACTCTTTGTTTCAGTTAGTAGTGGTTTGGTAGCAGGACCACATCCCATAGCCACCATTTCTAAGTAATTGCAGTTACCCTACAGTGGGCAGAGGCTATTGTGTCACCTGCCCTATACTGTATCAGGGATTAAATTCTCCCATGCCTTCCAACAATACTGATGTCATTGACCACCTACTACTATATCCTGTTTTGGGCAGATTGGTCACCTATGCCTCTCCCTAAGATAAAAGCTCCATGGTGATGTAAGGCCTGGATAATGCTCTCATTTTCTGCATCAGTGAATGGTAGCTTATGGGCTACAGATTTTTTTCTTGGGTACCACATCCCTTTATGAGATGAAACAGAAAACAGACACAAAATTAAACATATAATACACAGACAGGGTGGCTGTAAACTCAGTTATGTATGAGTGCATGCATCTGTCATGCACACAGTTGAAAAGGTAATGATCCCTATGCCGACACACAAATTAGGACAACCCCTAATCTATTTTAATAAAATAACAATAATATATAACAATTCTATAATGCAGATAACAGGTTGGTGCAACTGTGTAAAACATCACATTATTAAGAAAAATAATTCACAATGTACAAGTAGAAATGCACAAAACTATTACAGTGCTATCTCTACTGCTGTGGGGGACAGCCAGGTAGATATCACAAACTTAACACATTTCTTTGTACTGACAGACATGTACCTGACCTTGCAAGGACATACTACCACACTCATGCAATAACAGTTCAAATTCCAATGAAATAAAACCTACAAAATATAGGTCAGGTAGCATTCTGTAGCAAACTTTTTGTTTTTGTATTAGGCATTGCAGTTTATCCTTAATGTTACACTAAAAGCACAATGTAAGAAATGGCAACATTTAACCCTGACAACAAAGCAATGTAGAAAGCAGATAATTTTCTAAAATTTGACTTTATTTTTCTGTATCAAGCTCTGTGGATCCAAACAGTCTCTCCACCATGACACAAGGGCATTAGCTACATGATTAACTTTATATAGTACAGACTCAGCCACCGCTCTTTTCTGGTGGTAGGGATGAGAGCTAGAAAAGTGAAGAAATGAGTTTGAATAAGTAGGCTTTCTATATATCGTAGTTCTAAACCTACTGTTACAATAGTCTTTGTGAATGCAAATGTCGAGAAAGTTATTAGTATCTGGATTTAGAGCGGTGGTTAAAGGACAGCTAGTCAGAGTAGCTAGAATGGTTTCAGATGAGACGGATTTTATAAGTGAATGCCAACTTCTGGAAAATATGTTTGTCAATAGGGGATATCCCTCATCATTAATTTCCAACATTTCATCAGAAGTTATTACTAAGAGACAAACAGGTTATTTTCAACCTTTATTAACAACAAATACAACTGTTGAATGTATTTCTGAAGTCAGCCGAGTAACTTCACTGCCATTAGAGTCTCATTGTTTTGCAACTAGTTTTCTTTGTACTTACAATCTCGATCATGCATTAATAAGAAACATTTTAAATAAAAACTGGGCTCTCATCAATGAGGATAACAGATTGAGCAAGATTTTGGGTGATAAACCTAGGGTGGTTTTTAGACGTGGACATAACTTGAAGTCACTTCTCGAATATTCCAGTAAGCCTTTAGCAAGTAAACACACAGGAATGTTTAAGTGTGGGTCATGTCACCAGTGTAAATTTATAAGCACCACGTATCAATTTAAGATTTGTGATAAATGGTACAAGGTTCAGGGCAGATTCTCTTGCGACTCGAAAGGAGTAGTCTATTCTGCTTGTTGCCTGAACTGTCCTTCTTTCTATATTGGAAAGACAGAAAGAAAGCTTAGGCAACGGATGTATGAACATCAATATGCTATAAGCAAGAAGGACACGAACAACGCCTTAGCTAGGCACATAGAAGAATTCCCTGACCACAGTTTTAGGTTTAATGTTTTGAATCAGGTACAGTTTGACCTTAAGGGGGGACCATGGCAGATTAAACTTGAGATCGAAGAATTCCTATGGCAAATAAAAACAGCAGCCTATCTGCCCCCGGGTCTTAACGAAACTGTATCTATAAAATGTTTCTTAAAGCTAGCAGCTTTGAAGAGATGAGCTGATTACTTTTTAGGGTCTCTTCTTAAATTAATGTTTAGTGGCCAATGTTTAATATTATTCATATTAGCTTGTGTTTAATATTATTTACACTAGCTTTATTTGGATTTAAATACACATTTTTTTACATATATATATATATATATATATATATATATATATATATATATAAAATGATTTTCATTACTTAAAAACGAACTATGTTCATCCAATATGACTTATTTGATTCTTTATTTTAGGGCAATAATATAAAATCATGGAGCTGATTATTGAGTAACTATTGTGTGCATATATTGTATGTATTTTTTGGTCTTGTTATGTAATAAGTTTTAATAGATTTTTTAGACAGTGTTTTTATATTAATACGATTTGTTTACCAATTTTTGGTAAGGAACTTGTTTGTATTAATTATCCACATGATTATCATTAATTGTTTAATTGGGCAGTTAATGCATTATATATTTATGCCCAAATGTTTCATTATTGTATGTCTGAGGAAGGAAACGTATTGGCGTTTCCGAAAGCGCTTACTTTATCATTAAATTTTTTTAAGTTTTTAGCTCCGGCTTGTTTTGCTGTTCCTTCATCTTCAGCAGTTTGTCAAGAGTTTATTGTTTGGTTTAAAAAGTGATTTTATGCCTCCGCAGAGAAATGAAAGCATTAGACATTTTAATATGTCACTTGGGTATAATATAGAAAAAGAATTTCTTGCATTTTTGAAGCATAAAAAGAATGTGAGATATAATATGGCTAGGAAAGAATGGGAATGTCTAAATAAATTAAGCCGAAAGGCGGAATTAATATTCAAACCTGCAGATAAGGGAGGTAAGTTAGTTATTTTAAGTTATATACAATATTTAACTATGTGTTATAAACATTTAAATGATGATCAAGTATATAAAAAAATTAATATGGCAGAATATGTAAAAGCCCAAAAAGATTATAATGACTTGATAAACAAAGGGCATAGATTACATTATTTCTCACAGAAGGATGTGCAAGAAAAATTTATTATTAAAAATTCTAGAATGCCATGTTTTTACTGTCTCCCTAAGATTCACAAAAGTATGATAGACCTACCCGGACGACCTATAGTTTCGGCTAGTTGCAGTTTTTTACATAACTTATCATGTTTTCTACATGAATTTATGTTACCGATAGTTAAAAAATTGCCATCTTATGTGAAGGATGTGTTTGAATTCTTGGATAAAATTGGTAACATAAAATGGGAAAAAGATATGTATTTTCTTGTACTGGATATTGTCAGCTTGTACACCATTATAAAACATTCTGATGGTATACAGGCTATTAAACATTATTTAGGTGATAATCCAGTTACTGAATATGTTACTGATTTAATTATGATATGTTTGCAGAATAATATATTTGAATTTAATGGGAGTCTTTATAAGCAGACTCAAGGAACAGCGATGGGGGCACCTTTTGCTCCAAGTTATGCGAATATATTCATGGGTCATTTTGAAAATTTATATATATATATATATATATATATATATATATATATATATATATATACCAATCAGTTTTTCATGAAATATGTTCATAAATATTTTCGTTACATTGATGATCTAATATTTATTTTTAAGGGAAGACAAGACTATATTTATGAATTTATAGATGAAATGCAGAAAAATAATGTAGGGGTAAAATTTGATGGTTTACAAAGGGGGACAGAGGTACATTATTTAGATGTAGTTTTGAAGGGACAGGTTGGTGCTTATATTACTACTACCATACATAGAAAATTTAAAGAAGCAAATGGTATTCTACATGGTGACAGTCACCAGCCCCCACCCCATACTATTAAATCTATACCATATACTGAGTTTGTTAGAGTTAAGAGATTATGTAATGATTTAGGTAATAGGAAAAGGGAATTGTATGAGAGATTTAATACATTTTATGAGAGGGGCTATCCTGAAGGATAGTTTAAATAAAGTATTATATAATAGCAAAATTGGACATAATTATGGGGTTAATAGAAATAAAAATAAAAATGATAATAGTGAAGGTATTTATTTCACTACTACTTACTCTATATTATCTGACAAGATTTTGGAAGAAGTTAAACATTGTTGGAGAATAGTTAAAAGGGAAGTTGATTTTTTAGAATGTAAAAAAATGTGTTTCTCCTTTAGAAGGGGCAGAAGTATAAAAGATTTTATAGTTCATAGTAGATTTAATATGCCAGATGCTACATTCGTGAAGTCTATTGATATACAGGATACATTAGCTTGTGGTAAATGTAGTATTTGTAAATATATAAGTAAAGAATTTATACATATTAATGGTATTAATTTTCAAACTAATTGGTCCTTTAATTGTAGAACTGAGAGGGTTATATATGGACTTAAATGTCCTTGTAATAAATTTTATGTCGGAGAGACTAAAAGACAATTTGCTTGTAGAATAAAGGAGCATATTAGGGACATCAAAAATAATAAACAGACTAGCCCTATAACTATACATTTTAATAAGTATCATAATGGTAGCCCTGAGGGGCTACTAGTGACAGTGTTAGATAATATAAGGAGTAATATGTTTATTAATGAACAGCAAGTAAAATATATTTTAAGGAAAAAGGAGGCTCTTTTGATTTTGAAATTTAATACAATGAGCCCAATAGGGCTCAACCAGGAATGTGTATGGAAATGTTTTGTATAAGTAATGACTATGTATGCATTTTAGGCTTTTATTGTGAAATGTTTTATTTAATTGATTAATTAAATAAATGTATATGATGTAGTATATAAGTAGATTGGGTTGATTAAGTTTGGTATACTCTGTTAAAGGCAAGTGTGGCTGAGGTGCTAGAGAAGATTCATGTTTATTTGACTTTTATTAAATTCCTTTTTTTATTACTTTGGTACTGGCCTTCAGTTTGTGGTATTGTTCCAGTTTTCAGTCTTTTGGTTGTGGTTCATCAACATGTGACCTGTTGTCTGTCAACTTTCACATTTGTCATTAACTACAGGATTTTTAATGCATTCCACAAAATACATTTCTGGTGTTGTAATGAGATGTGAGATGAATGAGTGTGTCACATGAATACACTTCTTGCTCCTGTCATTGCTACATATACCCATTGATTGCATTAAATTTACTGTCAGTTTTTTTCCTCTATCATATATTGTTTTCTAATGCCTTTTCTATTTGGTCTCCACTTGACAACATGCAAACACAGTTCACTGCCTAAGGAAAAATTTGATAAATTTATTTTAGGCTGCCTTATGTTGTGCAAATATGCCAGGCATCGGTGCATGACCCACAACACCATGAGTAGTAATGACTGTAAAGAATGCAACTGATAAATGTCTAAATCTGTGACACAGGTGTAAATGAAGTGAACTGAAAGAAATAAGGCATATGGTGCATTGTTCGAATCCTGTTTAGAAATTACATTTCAGTTATTTTTAGTATGTAATTTTTTTACATTTTTATTTTTTAATCTGCATTTGTTCTTTACTTGTTAGCCAGCAAATATGATTCACTACCTGACAAAAATTTAGTTTAGGCTGCCTTATATAGTGCAAACATGCCTGGTGGCATTGCATGTATGGCAGCACTCTGGATAGTACTCAGAGAAGAAAATATACCTGCCAGGTAACGTTCTCTGTAGCACATTGTGTAAATGTAATAAACTGAGAGAAATAAGGCATATGATGCATTGTTCAAATCCTTTTTAGAGATCACATTTCAATTATTCTCAATATATAATTGTTTTTAAATTGGTTTTAATCTGCATTTGCTCAACTCATGGAAGTATGCAAACATGGTTCATTACCTGAGGAAAAAAGTAAAAAATAAAATTTACACTACTTTATTTAGCACAAGCATGATTGCCAGTGGTGCACTTTCCTCAAAACTCTGGACAATACTGAGTGGAGAAATTCTACCTGCCACATTCCTATCCCTGTAGCACAAGGTGTAAGTGCAGTGAGTTTAGATAAAGAACACATGATTAAGGGTTTGAATCCACCTAAAGGATACTTTCTAAAAAGAGGGTGTCAGAACTCCATTTCTCACAACATTTTGATTAGGATTGTAAAAATAATGACAAATGATAATGCTGAACATGTTTATTGCAAACAATGTATTATCAGTGATACTTACATAACTAAAGTTTTTTATTTAGCATTTATAACTAATGCTTCACATATACCATCAAGCTAATGTTTGTACATTTTTTAAACAAGACAATGATATTTCATTTAAAATTCACTTGAATACATATAATTGTTATAATCATCATGACTTATCACATATCCTAACTGTGCATTTTGGATTGCTATGTCTTATGAAGTATGTATGCAATATCACACAAACTGTATTAACTCAGCTCATTCAACTGCATCCATCTGCAATATATTCACAAACAGAAATACTGCCTTTTATATATGAATGCATTGCCAGGGCTTCTTAAAGTCACACAAATTCAGGCCTCTGAAGTGTATCTCCATTCATTCTGAAATTAGTATATCTCTAATTTCCATGCTTAAACAGTAGTTGTCCTGTGGCAATGTCAATTCATAAGCTAGGTTTTAATTTTTTGCATGATTTATCCCATACATACATGCATACAAATATTTCAAGATTGGGAGATAATGCCCTTCTATTCTGCCAATATGCCTGTGGCAGGGCTAGCCACCCAGTGGTGTAACCCTTGGCACAAAATGATTGTCACTGCTGAAGTGACACCCTGACCTCATGTGCAAAATGGGAAAAAGGGGTTGAGGAAGGATGGATGGATGGATCCTGCCAATATGCCAAAAACAGTTGTTTCCATAAGTGTCCAGGCTGTTTTTAAACATATGTAAAATAGTGCTTGCTTTTATGCAATTTGGTAGTCTATTCCGTACATCAGCTATTCTCTCAGAGAGCCAATCAGTACACTTCTCATTCCTATAGACTCTTCTACATAGGTTGTCTGATGATTCTCTACTACTTTTTAAAAACCCCAAACATTCCCAGAGGTAGCGACCTCTAAATGCTCTATATACCTGAATAAGGTCTCCCGTTAAATATCTATATGAAACACTGTACAAGTTCAGATATTTTAGTCTTTCAGAATAACTTAAATTTTCACATCCACTGGTGCCCTTGGTATATTTCCTCTGTACACTTTCCAGTTGACTCATGCTTGTTTTCTTATAAGGTTTCCATATTATTACATACTCAAGTTTGGGGGAAATGTAGCTAACAAGTTATGATGCCATCATTTCTGATTTCCTAGACTTTTTAAATCTTTTTATACAACCTATAATTCTATAACTATCTTTAACCAATTGGTTAATATGATCAGAAAAATTTAAAGCTGGATCTACCCATATACCTAGGTCCTTAAATGAATCTACAGTTTCAATCACTGTGAGACATATTAAATATTCACCTTTCAATTTATGTCTTCCAAATCTCATATACTTAGTTTTTGATGTATTTGTCAGCATATTATTCTCCTGTGCCCAAATGGTCAATTTAATCCAGTTCTTTTGCAGGGATGCCCTATCTGTAACAAATGTAATCAGTTTACCCATTTTCAAGTCATCTGTGTACAGACTATAAAATACATCAGATGAAAAAGATAAATCTGAAAGATATAATCTAAACAAATACAGGTCTAGGATAGAGCCCTTTGGGACACCCTGACTGTAACCTCGATTTTCACCTGTCCAATTTCTGTATGAGATTTGCCATATCCTATATGTAAGCCATTCAGCTATCCATCTTATCAAGACTATATCAATAACTTGTTGCTCTAATTTATTAATCAGTATTTTGTGTATGACCCTATCAAATGCTGAAATCGAAGCTATATAGGTAACATCACAGCACAATTTTTCATTCATAGCTGTTATTATATTGTTATAGAACATCATGTTACAGGTGGTAATACATTTATTTTCAACATATACATGCTGATATATGGTTTAAAGTCCTACCTTTCCATTTCTGACAGTAATTTATCCAATATAACCCTCTCCATTATTTTTCCAGAAATGAAACTAAACTTATGTGTCTATATGACTCGGTTTGTCCTACTCCCCTTTCCCTTAAATACAGGTTTAACAAGTGCATGGCTCTAATCTTGAGGAATCTCCCCATAGTTCTACAACCTCAGAAATAACAGATATGATGGTACTGTAAGTTCTTTGATTTGATTCCCAGTAGGTATAACAATAGTTTAACATTGTGTAAGCCCCAGCATCACAATATGTCATAATTCATCATCCTTTGCCTTCCAAATTGCAAGGATTAAAAGTCATGTTATTAAGCATGCCATTGTTGAACACTGGAACCTGTGTCAATAGGTTGAGCATCACACATGGCAAAGCTCAATGCTGCATTTCACACCTTTATTTCTATATATAGTACCAATGTATCTGCCAAGGAATCCATATGCATTCAATTGTGTGACTGTACATCTGTGTACAACCAGTTACACATGAGAACTGAACTTGGCACCAATTCAGACATATCTTATTAGCTTGACTTTTGAAGATATGGCTGGCGATGGAGAAGAGTGCTAATTTAGAGCATAAAAGTGGGGTGTTGACGAGTTCAGGATATTTGTGGCACTCTTTGTGAAGCGTTATAGCTGTAGGCTGCTGCAGGGGGATTATACTGGGCTTCACTATAAGACTGTACCTTTGAATAGCTTAGCCAAGGCTGCCGCCCATGCAACTGGCATTCCATACCCTTGGGAACAATGTAATTCCCACTACAGTGGCCACTGAGAAGTACAAACAGGACCTCCTTAGTGGATGGGAGGTTGAATTTAGGACTAAGAGCACCCCTCAGCTGTGTAAGTTGACTGACCCATAATCTATCTATCATGTGGCATTAATTATCTAGCCAGCGAACTCAGTTATTCATTATGCGTTTGTATATGTTTCTTTCCTTTTTGTCCTGTACAGCTGCAGAGGAAATAGCTGCAAACCATGAGGCACACAAGGAGAGATTAACTTGCCTCATAGAGGCATGGGGTAAGTATGACTCAGATCCAAATTCAAGCCAGAGAATCATTTTCAGTCCCTCAATCACTAAAATCTTGAGCAGTCATACCTCAACTTTGATATCAAGCAAGCATGTCTTCCCCATTAACTCTTGCTGCTTGCATTATACAATGAGAATACCAGCTTCACTATGTGTGGGTTCAATACCCAGAAGAAGCAACTAGTTTTTATTACAGGATAGGATTTTGAAAATGTTGACAGCAGTAATTTGTCAGGAACAATTCAAATATGGTAACTGCAATAACTATTACATCTGGATGCATATATCCTATCCATTATAGTGTAATAAAAGATGCTCTTACTTATATCTTAGCAGTGAGAGTTCTTTATTTTATGACATATTCATACATTAACATCATATATGGATGTGGCAAAGGTCTACAATACTAAATTATCATAATTGTTTATGTATTGCTCCCAAGATTGTATTGAATTAATAAATAAACATGACACACCTAGCACTTCCGGTTCACAACCTGCCAGCATTGCCTCCACAACCCCTGTTCTACTTGCTCCACCTCTGAACGGTAGCTCTGCCCCACTCTCTGCAGTACCAGTGGAAATGCCAATTTTGTCATCCCTCAGGAGCTGACAGGACTGTTGGGAGATATCATGGAGAGGCATCAGTGCACATATCAGCAAGGTTGAAAAGGTCCCGTGTCAGACTGCTAAAATTATGCCACATCCAGCACTGATCCAGGCAGCTGATACAGGAGACAGTGATGACAGTTCTGAGATTGAGGACTAGATTTACACTGATCTCAAGCTGAATGTGGATGTACCTCCATTGTCCCCTACCTATCCCCAATCATGTTGTTACCAATCTTTTGTCTCCATTACCTACCCTGTATGTCTTGTATGTCCTGTATGCCCCATACATAGCTCTCCACTTCACCCATTTGCCATCTTGACACACTTGATTTGGTTCAATTGGCCATTCAACTTAATTCTATTGTTGTCACCTGTTGCTGCATCACTGGTGTCTTGATACTCCAAAGTCATGAAATTGAGTGTACAATTGCACATGTATGTTGTGAAGAAGCAGATAGATATGGTGCTCTCTCACCACCCTACTGCAAATTCTTGCATTCTCTCCCCTATGTGTCCTAACCCCTTTTCACATATTTAATCTCCTCCAAGATAGATTCACGCACACACCGCACATAGTCAGAAATGCCTCATGGAAAAGGTTTCACTTTATATCCTTGACATTTGTGCAGAGGTTGGCGTAGTGTAACAATGCTGTTTAACTTCCTAATGCAAAAGCTGAGGACTTCAGTTAAATCTACAGTGGTCTGGTTACTTTCATGCAAATGTGCTTAACTTTGCTGTGCTGTGAGAATGCAGAGTAAAGGCAGTTAGTTAGTGTAACAGTTCTTAGGCTGCTGGATGTCACAAAGAAGGAGTTCCTATGTGGTGTGTTGAGATAATTGACCAACGACCAGCAAAAAACGATAGTGAACATGCAGTAATGAAGAAATAATGATTATTTATTTATAATTCCTTGAAATCCAGACCGGTTTCGGCTATTCAGCCTTTATCAATGAATACAATAAAGTTTTTTTGAATGAAATGAAGCAGCCTGCATTTATACTAGTCTCTGATTACCTGGAAGCAATATTACATCACCACCCAGTGGCTGAAGTAACAAAGTGCATGTTCCATTCTTGATTAAAGCATATGACCAGTGACATAAAAATGCCAGAGGTATAGATATTAAGTCATATTTTTAAAGATAAAAATCAAAGCTCTGGAAGTAAGCCATTATATGACATGCATATTACAAGGTAATAGACCAATACCATAGTCACTATTTGTGAATGCATATCATAGTGTAAAAAAGCAGAAAATATATACCACTAGTATATATTTATTTTGAAGGGTGATAACCACAAGTTCAAAAGAACTGAATAATAATGAACCAAGTACTGATCATGTAATATATTACAAAATAAGGCAAAAAGAGTATAGTGGCCTCATTCTCAGCTATATTATAGATTATAATAAATTGAAATAATATGCTTGTAGATAATACAAGTTCAACATTGTAATTGTATAATACTCAATGTTTAACACCAACATACCAGATACGAATACCAAACCATACATATACATATCTGTATCCTGAACAGTTTTTTATCATGCTTTATAGAGCATAATATGAGAGTTGGTAGGCCTAACCACCACTGAATGGTTCGTACTAATTCTTAATCTATATGAATGTTTGTTGTTGTAACCATGATTATGAAATCCTCCAGTGTTCAGTGAAACTCACAGATGGTCATTCAGACCTGGGGGGAATAAACATCCAAGGTTGGTTATCCAATATTGTTCCTTGTGGTTTAAAATGGTGTGCCAACCCTGTTGGTTGTTCCTATCTCCCTGAATTTTGTCAATGATCATGAACATAAACTGGGCATTGGGATGTTGTATCGTGTGTCTGTATAAAGCATAAAGCACCAGGGTGTTTGGTAATTGCAGCAGTACATGGATTATTTACTTAGCTACCTGCCAATGTAAAGCTTTTTATGTTGGTCAAACCTCTAGGTCTCTTAGGATAAGGATGACAGAACATCGTAGTGACATGAGGAACAAAAAAGAAACAAATGCTTTATACAGACACACGATACAACACCCCAATGCCCAGTTTACGTTCATGATCATTGACAAAATTCAGGGAGATAGGAACAACCAAAGGGTTGGCACACCATTTTAAACCACAAGGAACAATATTAGATAACCAACCTTGGATGTTTATTCCCCCCAGGTCTGAATGACCATCTGTGAGTTTCACTGAGCACTGGAGGATTTCATAATCATGGTTACAACAGCAAACATTCATATAGATTAAGAATTAGTACGAACCATTCAGTGGTGGTTAGGCCTACCAACGCTCATATTATGCTCTATAAAGCATGATAAAAAATTGTTCAGGATACGAATATGTATATGTATGGTTTGGTATTCGTATCTGGTATGTTGGTGTTAAACATTGAGTATTATACAATTACAATGTTGAACTTGTATTATCTACAAGCATATTATTTCAATTTATTATAATCTATAATATAGCTGAGAATGAGGCCACTATACTCTTTTTGCCTTATTTTGTAATATATTATATGATCAGTACTTGGTTCATTATTATTCAGTTCTTTTGAACTTGTGGTTATCACCCTTCAAAATAAATATATACTAGTGGTATATATTTTCTGTGTTTTTACCCTATGATATGCATTCACAAATAGTGACTATGGTATTGGTCTATTACCTTGTCATATATATGTCATATAATGGCTTATTTCCAGAGCTCTGATTTTTATCTTTAAAAATATGACTTAATATCTATACCTCTGGCATTTTTATGTCACTGGTCATATGCTTTAATCAAGAATGGAACATGCACTTTGTTACTCCAGCCACTGGGTGGTGCTGTAATATTGCTTCCAGGTAATCAGAGACTAGTATAAATGCAGGCTGCTTCATTTCATTCAAAAAAACTTTATTGTATTCATTGATAAAGGCTGAATAGCCGAAACCGGTCTGGATTTGAATGAATTATAAATAAATAATCATTATTTCTTCATTACTGCGTGTTCACTATCGTTTTTTTGCTGGTCGTTGGTGGTTTACATTGTTGGCTTGACCCTGCATGCCAGCCTTGTGGAGCGTATGGTTGTTTGCTGTGTTGAGATAATTGCCCAGTTTGTAGAATGATATTTTTGCATATTGCTATGGGTTCAGTTACAGCTGTAGATCAATTTATTAATTCATGAAATTTCATATTACTTTCATATATTTACCTGCAAACATCTGTATTTCTCCACATATAACATTTCATTTACATACCATTTGAATAGTGCAGCAGGACATCACTGGCAAAAAGACTGCAGCACCAACAGGGAAAGTTATTAAGTTCAACTTATCATTCGTATGTCTTCATGTTTGTTACACTCTCCTACCCTTATCTGTCCCTATAGCAAGCAGTTTATTCTACACAGTATGACAGATTCATGATGATTTAATAAGCAACAGTAGCACACCATACAGATGTTCCTACATGCTCCTCAAAACATATTTGTGCTATTCCTCTCTGCATCTGTCTCTGTCTTTCTCTATCTCTGTTTACTCCTTCTGCTTCAGTAAGTTGTCACTGTGCTTCAATTGTGTTATTTAAATGTTATGAAGTGGTAATTCCTTTGTGGTATGATGAGTTAATGCTCACATGTATAGAAAGATTTTGACTACTTTCAAGGTCCTAATCCAGCCATTAAGTAAATGTTACTGACTGTTTTTGGTACAGTATTGTATGTGTATCTGTTGGCTACATATTGTTATGCACCACCGTTCTCCTTCTTTTGTTATAAGCAACTTTGTCCCTGCCTCCATCTCACCCTGTCAATGCATTTTCTTCCTTCTGTATAAAAACTTTGTGCAATGCCTGGTGCTGGACAAGAAATGCAATGAAGGCTAAACGGAAGTATACAGCTTATGAAAATATCTTGCGATTTTATTGCCTTCGGCTACATTACTCTGTTATGCTTTGTGCCACTGTACTTATCTATGTTTTTTCAGTTTAATTTACTTTTCAATAAGCTGAAGTGTTGTATGTACAGATTAGAGTGGTCAATAGAGTAATGATGATGAATACATACATTCACGTTTACTGAAATCTGCTGTGAAATGTTAGCTATCGCAAGTGCGACTTCTTTTTTTTTTAAATTTCTTCAAGTCTTTTGGGTTTATAATGCCATGACGGGAATGGACCCCATTCTGAAGTCAAACCACAATTAAAGTTCATAAAATTAGTATTGTTTCAATCTATGATGTCAGCCAGAAGTGTTCTTTGCAGCATCCGCAATGTGCCCAGTAATGACTCCTTCCGCAATACGTATAGGGTTTCATGTATTTGTAACATATATAAATATGATTGTACATATTTTTTTTATAAGGCTCATTGCTCCTACTATTAATGTAACTGTCTGGGTACCTTTCTTCCACATTGCTCTCATTTCTGCCTGCAAATCCTGATATTTTATGACTTTGTGTCTCTCTGTACACAAGACACTGTAGTCACTGGGTGTAGTGATTTCAATGATCAGTGCTACTTTCATCTTCTTTTCATGGACCACTATATCTGGTTTTCTGGCATTTATCTTTTGGACTGTTGGTAATGGGCGATCCCATGTGATGTAGACTTCATCATTTTCTGTGATGCTTTGTGGCTCATGTTTCCAGTGTTTTTCAGCCACTTCAATACCATAATGTTTGCACAATCCCCAGTGCAACAGTCTTGCCACATTATTATGCCTTTCAGTATACAGTCCTTCTGCCATTAATATGTCGCAACCAGCAACAAGGTGTGCAACTGTTTCCAATTCTGTTTTACAAAACCTATATTTGTCTGTTTCTCCTACATGTTCAATGGACTTTGTAAACCAATGTGTATGCAGCCCACTATATTGGACCGCCCATACTTTCCCTTACTACCCTGTCTTTTTGTGGTAGAACTTTATCAGTTATTAATTTAGCTGCACAGTAATATATCCAGTTTATTTCTGTTATATTGCATGGATCTCTGTGGACAGTCCTAATTACTATATTCATTTGTTTTATCAAAGTTCTGACTTTTTGGGTTTTATTGACCTTCTGCAATCTATTTCTTTCATTGATTTTAATATGTCTATCTATTAAATCAAACAACTCTTCTCTTAGCTAATTTTCTTCTAAACTGAGAGCACATTTTTTTTGTTTTCCATTTCCTGTTCCTTTCCTTGCTGTCCAGCTTCAACTGGACATTTATACTGGTTTCCTGTGGAAGACTCCAAAATACCTTCATATGGCACCTGACCAATTGCTTCCCATTCCACTGGTTTCCTCCTAATTTGGATATCCATTACTCTATCCTGTTGTGGTGCTTTCTGAATTTTCTACACTGAATCCTTCACTTCACAGGTACTCCATAACCTCAGTTTCTATTTCTTTAACTTCTCCATTACTAATCTCCTTTTCTTCTTTTCCTGTTTGTCATCTTATTTTTTGTATTGTAAAGTTTTCCATGTCATTTGCCTGCATTTCTCTTCAAATATCTTTGGTGCTGCTCTTTTTGTATTGGTTAGTTTTGCTTTCTCCTTGGCATAAATATTACACCATATTAAATCACTTTTTCTTTCCCATGTCCATATTTCTTCTTCAGATGGCTCCTCATCTTCCTGTTTCTCCTTACTTTGGGGACTCATTCCATCATGCTGTGATATAACCTGTGTTAGAACTTCTACATCCAATCCTTCACTTTGTAGGCACTCCATAACTTCAACTTCTATTTTTTTTTAACTTCTACTTTACTAATCTTCTTTTCTACATTCTCTTTTTGTGATATTATTTTTATTGTGAAATGTTCCATATCTGGATGCCTTTGCCTGTATTTCCTATATGGTGTGTTTAGATAATACTCAGGTATAAATGTTTTTATTGGAATGCTCTTAATGTTCAAATGCAGATGGATGAAAAATGTTTCAGAATATTTTGACTGACTCCTGTTGCTGTAAATGTTGGCTACACCTTTCCTTAACACATCATTATCCTGATGTTATATTAATGTGCCTGCTCCTTATTGTGAAGCCTGTCTTGTACTGATCTTTGCATGAAATAAGCACAGAGCAGCACAGAGTACTGCTAATTCCCATTCTAAGTTCAAGCCTTCTAGATGTGACTACATATGTGCTAATATATTGCCATCAGCAGTGCAATTCAGCTTTGCAGCCCTGCACTTAAAGAGTAAAAAAAATATATTATTGTTTTAGGTTGTACAATGTTTGTATGTCTGTATTATTATTATTATTATTATTATTATTATTATTATTTTTTTTTTTTTTTTGCAACAGGTTATCTTCATTTCACACTAATGCTGAATCAATGAATTCAGACGGTTAATGTATGTCTGCTCTCCGATGGTTACACTTTCAACTCTGTTACAATTTTGGTTAACCTATTCTCACATAATCCATTACTGTTATTGTGCAGTGCACTGTCCTATGTAGAAGCTGTCTGTCTTCTTAATGCACATTGTGCAAGTATGAGACAAAACAAATGTGCAATCATCCTGGCATGAAGTAGCAGGAAAGTTTGATAATCCACTGGTCTACAACTGTGAATTTCTTTGGCATCCCGTAATGCAATGTACATGAAGGACATACTGTGAAACAGGCACATATCCCTCACAGTAATGCAATGTACACGAAGTACAGTATCTGAATCTTAGTAGAGAAGTATGTAATTACATGGGACAATCAGCAAAACCATAACGCAACCTTCGCTAACCACTCACAACAATATGTCCAACTGTTAATATTTACGGATTCTACTCCACAAAATTGTTTAAAAAAAGTTTAATGCATGAAAGTTAAGCGCTTTCACCCGCTCACAGCGAGCTTCATCAGAACCATTGATGCAATGAATGATAGATTTTTAAAATAACCAATTCTTGGTGCCAAAATCTCTTAAAGATATAGGCATTAAATAACATGAAATGTTAAAAACTTTTAGTATTATCCTTAAACAAAAGGTATGTTAAAATGCAAAATCTAAAACCTATGATGCACAGTACCATTTTTTTCAAACAGTGGATTCTCAATAAGTTTAAATGTGCTTTTTCACATCCCTAAATTTAGACTTCTCCTGTTGCACTTGCGAATAATGCCATGCTTTCTAGATTGTGTAACTAGATAGGTAGAGGTTTGATGCTCAACATGGAAAACTTCTGCATGTGTGCAGTGCTTGTTGGTGTATGCACTTCCCATGAGGAGAATATATTTAGTTTTGCACACAGCTATTTTATCCAACATTTTAAAATATCTCCCCTTCAGAGTCAGACTTCATCTGGGGCACTTGCAACTAACACAGTGCTCACTAGACTATGCAAATAGCTAGGTAGAGGCTTTGATGCCCAACACAGGAAACGTATGTGTACCTGTGTATAACATTTGGTGCTATATTCACTTTCTATGAGGAAAATACATTTAACTTTGAACACAGCTCCCTTTTCCTACTTTTTACAGGTCTAGTGCTCAGTAGAAACATGTGTGTGTGTGTGTGTGTGTGTGTGTGTGTGTGTGTGTGTGTGTGTGTGTGCGTGCGTGCGTGCGTGTGTGTGTGTGTGTGTGTGTGTGTGTGTGTGATAGAGAAAGTGGATATAGAGTCAGATGAGTATGTCCTCCAACACAGCAGTGCTCAATCAACATCTAGTCTGGAGAAGCATTTTAAATTGCTAGATGACTCCACCATCCCCTTATCTAACCTTTTGTAACCACATTTTCTAGGCAACATACTGATGAGGTAGCTCTTTCTAAAGTGCATTCTCACACTTTAAAAGTCAGTCTTCTCCTGTGGCACTTGCATTTCTTACATTATTCCCTGAATGTGTAGACAGGTAGAAAGTTTGAATATAGCAATGATTAACTTCTACAACTGTTGTGTGACTGTAAATTAATTTAGGGTTGGGTTACATACATTTGCAGTGGCAACTTTTACAACCCCAGATGACTGTACAATTAATTTTACTACACACATCTCTTTGACAACACACTTCTGATGTCTTCCCCTCATAGATGCTGTATGCCTCACTTGTACTTGGTATTCTCCAATGGCACTGGCTGCTGATAGTATGCTGTATAGACTGCATAACTAGATATGTAGGTGGCTCAACTCCATTTCTGCTTAAATAGTATGACTGTGATTATTGTCATATACCAATGGCCACCTCACAACTACCTTTATGTATACTTCTACTTATGAGATGGATTTACAGTGCTACACTAGCAACCCCTAGCATCCCCAGGGAAAATATATATTTTTTGGCCAAACACTGATTATATAATACTACCATAACTGTAGTATCTCACAGATGTAGTGTGAATTCTCCTATGATGAGTGAGATTGATGCTGTGCTATGTATATTGTGTAACCATATATATGTAGGATGTTTCAGTGCAGCTGTAACTGTGTCTTTCACCCTTATAGTATGTAAACGACTCTTCAAATACATATATGATGTGTTGCTGTACAGTGTTGTTGTGCCCTTTGACCACTTTTTAGCATAAATATCCAGCAAATAAACAGTGGTGATGTTGCACATTCAGCTGTTCCAGCTGTACAGCAACATGTTGTGTGGTGCTTGCAATTCAAGCACTAATCTGTAGCCTGTGATCTTAAGAGATTTCTGGATTTTGTAAACACAAATTCCCTGGATCAGATCGTCAATACACCAACCAGGGGTGCAACCATACTGGATCTGGTCCTCACTAATACGGGACAGTGCTACACTATAATATGTAGCACTATAATATAAAACACTATAATATATAACATTAAGTATCCTGTTTTTTGTTTATTTTGTTCTTTATTTCTTTGTTATTTATAGCACTTTGTGTACTGTGTATTTTTCTAGCTAGTTTCACTGTGTGTGAGGTATTAACTGGAAATTGTCCACTTTTATTAAGCATCTGTTGGGTTGTTTGTTTGTAATAACTTGTAGTTAAACTCTTTTTTCTAGAGGTTCCTTTAGCGGTTTAAAACTTTCATATAAAGGCTCACTGCTGCTTTTCAGGTGTGAGAAACATTTCTGCAGTTTGTTCTAGTAGTGGGGATATTTGTAGCATTTCCATATTCAGGCTTGTATTTGTGCCTAGTGTTTGTGGAGGCTGTGTGTTTGAGCACATATTCAGGGACATCTTGGTTTAGCCAAAGCCATCAGGCATTTCAGTGAGAGATAATTGTTTGAGGTCATTGGCTGACTGAGGTCACCTGGACTACAGCTTAGACTAAGCACCTCATTGGTTCTTTTGAGATTTCTTTCTTAAAAACTGTCTCAGGTTTCAACTTTCTGTTACCTAAGAAGTTCATTTGTGAGTGTTCTGCCATTTCACACTGAGCTTGATCGAAGGAAGGACACTGAGGAAACTCGGAGCTATAATATATAACAGTAAGTTTCCTGTTTTTTGTTTATTTTGTTCTTTATTTCTTTGTTATTTATAGCACTTTGTGTACTGTGTATTTTTCTAGCTAGTTTCACTGTGTGTGAGGTATTAACTGAAAATTGTCCACTTTTATTAAGCATCTGTTGGGTTGTTTGTAATAACTTGTTGCAGTTAAACTCTTTTTTCTAGATGCTCCTTTAGCTGTTTAAAACTTTCATTTAAAGGCTCACTGCTGCTTTTCAGGTGTGAGAAACATTTCTGCAGTTTGTTCTAAGTAGTGGGGATATTTGTAGCATTTCCATATTCAGGCTTGTATTTGGGCCTAGTGTTTGTGGAGGCTGTGTGTCTGAGCACATATTCAGGGACATCTTGGTTTAGTCAAAGTGTTAGAAAAATATGTATTAATATGTGTTTGCTTATTAACAAATTAATAATCAAGTGTTTTAATATGCTTTTCATTCTATTCCTTATGCACTGTGATTTTTATAAATTGAGTTTCATATGAGGCTGAAAATAATCCCTATTGAAACTGCAGCATGCTTACTGAAACTTGCAAGTTGCCCTCTGACCTAGTAACTGCTAGCACAGCAATATTCTTGTTTATGCCTTGTGGAAATGTACTTGAAAAATAGGTGTTAATCTGCTAGGTCAGAAGCATATGAATAGGCAATATACCATTGAAAAAATGTAATGATTTCAGACAGACAGCTTTGTTCAGAGGATGGGTACCTCTGCAGCTGCAATAGTTAGAGATAAGTTAGACAAAGGCTTTTTAGAGTAATGAACTGCTAGCATTGTGTTCGATTTAGCTATAGTATCTTGAATGTAACATAACAAGTATCTAACTGAAAGTAACCAAGGCCATGTTGTTTTCCTCAGGATGTTTCACATAAAAATTGTTTAAATCAGCAGAAAATCATGGGAAAGATGGTCAGCAGATGATGACCAAAAGGTGGTAATTTGTTACGTCAGCATGGTAGGACAGGATTAATTTGATAACCTATAAAAATGAATGCATTTCTTGTTTCTGGTTAGACAAACTCTGTATTAGCACGTTTTTGTCTCCTTGCTGCAAGATTAAAGTGCCTTAACCTGAACCTACCATGTTTTGATCATTTTTAAAGTAAAATTTTCCTTTGACAGATTGGTCCTTCGGACCGGCATACGTATCTCTCGCTCTGGACCTAGGTTAGAATTGGGCCCAGTGGCATGCATCTGTACGGAGAAGAGGCCAAATCGGCTCTTCTGCTTTGAAAGACCTCCAACTGAATTGTCGTTCGAAAGAGGCCAGCCACTGTTTCTGATCTGGGATTGGAGGACGAGTCAACGATCCGGTGGATCAACTCACGGAGGGTCAGGTAAAGAGGAATTACCTTATTTTTGTTTCAAGATCAGGGACGAGTTACAGAATTATTCTGTTTTTGTCAGGTAAATTGCTTATGCAAATTAGAGACAGAAGAAGGTATTACTGTTTTTTGTCATAGATCAGGGAAACATAATAGGTATACAGTTATTCTAGATAAACTGTAAAAAAGGTGTAGACTTGTGATACCACATGATAGAAAGGGTTACGTAACAATTTACAGCTTAGCTAAGACACCAATGGGAAATCAGTGCACAAAAAGCTCCCGGGACACACCCCTAACTGAAGACACAAAGTATATGCAATTACAGCATTCCGATAATGTTAAATGGGTCGATAAGTACAAATTTGAGGGTAATTTAGATAAACTCGCACTTATTAAACTTGTAAAACAGTTAAAAATAGACGCAAAAGGCAAGTTAAAAAAGCAGAGACAATTAGGAGTCCCTCAGGCGCACAGGTGGCTTGAGGAAGCAAATTGTAGGGAACAAAGAGTTAAAAATTCAAAAACAATGTTTTTAGACAAAGAAGATAATAATTTAGTAATAGCGACGGCCCCTCCTTCGCCCTCTCCACTTCCGTTACCAGAATATGAAGTGAGTGGACGTGCTGATCCACCTCCGCTATACCCAGCTGTCCCTGTAAAAACACAACTGTTTGTCAGGGATCCCATCGAGACCAGGTCTCGAACACGCGACTTGAGGAGGGAAATTGAATTAAATGAGTTAAATAGAGCATCACAAGCTATGAGCGAAGAAGAGATATGTCCGCTCATAGAAGTACCGAATCCACAGGCAGGACAGGCAGGACAAGAGCCGACTCTTTTAGTTTATAGACCGTGGACACAGGAAGATATCTGGAAAGCCACAGAAGGTATTCCCCACCCAAAAGTGAATTTTAGGAAGTTTTTAGAAGATTTACAAGGTATGAGATTGAGTTACCATTTAAATGGAGAGGAAGTAGAAAAAGTAGTTAGACAAATTGTAGGTCCAGATTGGCACATGATTTGTGGCAGCTGGAATCCTCGTGATGCACAACTTAGACCACTCCCACATACTGACGCAGAACTAGATGGCAGAGTAAAAGGTCTGATAGATCGGATCTCTGAAAAGTGGAAACTTAGGGCTGATTGGACTTGTATTAATCAATGTATACAGCAGGAAAAAGAAACAGTAGATGGGTACTATGCCAGATTATTAGAATGCTTTAATAATCATAGTGGCATGACAGTTCCTGAAAATCAAGCAAATGATTCCCCGTATGAACAACAATTGAAAAACGCATTTTTGAAAGGGTGCATTGCACCTATTAGTAGCTTCATTATGAAGCATATGATAGATCATCGAACAAGTAGGTTACAAGCCTTACTTGAATATGCCAGACATGCAGAAAGGCATTTTAATAGTAAAAAGAAAAAGAAAACCCAAGTATTTTCAGCAGAAGATGGGTCAGAAGTATTTGTAGTACAAACTGGGAAAAAGGGTAAGAAAAATCCCCATGGAAATAAACAATTTGACAAACGATCAGAAGATTTCGAAGAAAGAAAGAAAAAGGGTGAGTGTTTTAAGTGCGGGCAAAAAGGACATTTAGCAAGGGATTGCAGGCTAAATAAAAAGGCGACTACAGAAAATAAGGAGGATGAGGAATGACTATATGATAGTCAGGAATCATTGAGTGAAAGTGAGCAGGAAAAGGCAAGTGTAAATGTGATAGCAGGTGAAGAGGATGTGACACAAGGGGTAGAGGATGTATATGAATACACAGACGTGGAAGAAAATGAAATTTTGGACCTAGCTCTTTTGAGCTTAGACCTTTACTTAGCAGATACAAAACCGGAAGTGACGCTTCTGGTGGAGGGGAGGGAAGTTACATTTTTGTGTGACTCAGGGGCTTCATGGACCCTAATACACCCTTCCAAACTACCAGAAGATACAGAATCACCAGACTATATACTACTGAAAGCAGCTAACGGACAGCTATATCGGGAGCCACTCTCCCGTGACATTACAGTAATAGACCCTGTTTCAGGGATGACTCAGAAAAGTAAAATTGTAGTTTCTGCAAAGTGCCCAGTGAACCTTATGAGTAGAGATTTAATGCAGATATTTGGCATAGCAGTAGTTCCAACCATGCAGGGTATGGAAGCACAGCGACAAATGGACACTTTTGCAGTGTGACCGGAGGGTGAAATGCATTATTGGTACAGCCAGGACTTGGTTACGACTGGTCCAGGGGCAGTAACTGAAGAACTAATGAATGTGGCTATCAGCAAGTTCCCCTCCCTCAACATTGACAAACAGCATTTGTTGCATTGTACTCTATATTACTGTAATAGACCGGGTCCTGATAAAGATTATGAACTAGAATTGTTTCAGAACCATGCAAATAGGCTGGTATTGCAAAATTTGTACTGGGATACAGAAGGGAACAAGTGTAACAAGCTGTTCATTGCCCCAGGAATTTTTGACACTCTACAAATCTAATCGACTGCCCCATGTTAGTTTGACTAAGAATAAAACTCTAAAATGGGCAGACTTAGGTGGGAAAAACAGACAGAACTAGAACTCTCAGAACAAGGAGTACAGAAACAGAAATTGAATTGGATCACACAGACACACCCAGCTGTATACACACAGGCTAGTGAGGATAGCTGAGTATTACTATTATTAGAAGAAGAGGAAAAGGCCTTGCGAGACATACCAGACATTCTCTGGTCAGCAGGGAAATCAGATGTAGGATTAATACGTACAGCAGGACCAGTTACCATAATGCCAAAGTCAGCTTTCAGACCCCAAAAAAGACAGTATCCCTTGAGAAAGGATGCAGAGGTAGGAATCAAACCTATCATAGCAGCCTTACTCTAGGAGGGAGTCTTAATAGAATCCCCTGATTCATCGTGTAATACACCCTTATTTCCTGTCAAAAAAGCAAACGGTGAATGGCGTATGGTTCAAGACTTACAAGCAGTGAACAATGCAGTTATACCTAGAGCACCAACGGTGCCAGATCCACATACCTTACTGAATGATTTAAAGCCGGAACAGAAATATTTTTCAGTGGTAGACATAAGTAATGCATTTTTCTCGATACCGATACACCCTGACAGCCAGTATTGGTTTGCATTCACATTTCAGGGAAAGCGGTATACATATACCAGATTACCACAGGGGTACTGTGAAAGTCCAACGATATTTGCACAAGAAATGGCAAGCAACCTGGCAGGATTTATCCCACCGAAAGGTAGTCAGATTCTACTTTATGTAGATGACATTCTGCTGGCAGCCCCCACCCAGCAAGAATGCAAAGAAGACACGATAGCTTTGTTACAATTTTTAGCTACTCAACGTCACAAAGTAAACAAAGACAAGTTACAGCTTTGGAGAAAACAAGTTAAATACTTAGGATATGTAATATCCAAAGAAGGTAGAATATTAGATGAAGACAGAAAGACAGCGATTTTACAAGCACCTAGACCAACTACCAAGAAGGAAATGATGTAATTCCTGGGAACTACTAATTTTTGTCGGAGTTGGATACCAAACTATGCTTTGGAGTCTGCTCCACTGGCCGATTTAATATTTAAAAAAATGATGGCTGCACAGGATTTATTACAGTGGACACCTGAAGCAGAAGCAGCTTTCTGTAAGCTAAAACAGTTGATAGCATCATCCTTAGTTTTAGGATTACCAAACTATAACAAGCAGTTTATTCAAACTGTAGATTGTAAACAAGGTTACATGACATCAGTATTGACACAGCAAAATGGGGACAAACAACGCCCCATAGCTTATTATTCATCACAGTTAGATCCAGTGGCACGGTCTTTGCCCCACTGTGTACAAGCAGTAGTTGCAGCTGCAATGGCAGCACAGGCTTCAGCCTCAGTAGTATTGTTCCACCCTCTCACATTGAGAGTGCCTCATGCAGTCGCAATCATTTTACTGCAAGAAAAAGTAGCATATCTTTCTCCAGCTAGACATCTTTCCTGTATGACCATTCTGTTGGGCCAACCTCATATGACAATTGAACGATATACAACTTTGAATCCGTCGACTTTGCTTCCAACCCCTGTAGATGGCAAACTGCACTGCTGCCTGCAGGAGATTGAGCAAAAGACACTACCTAGACAGGACCTTATGGATGTTCCCTTGGATGATGCCGAGGTGACATGCTATGTGGATGGTTCATGCAGAAGGGGTCCTACAGGGCAGAACCTAGTGGGGTATGCAGTCGTTTCTGATACTGAAACTTTAGAAGCAAAATCTTTGCCACATAATTTATCTGCACAAGCAGCAGAATTGATTGCCCTAACAAGGGCATATACCTTAGCAAAAGGTAAGAAAGTGAACATTTATACTGACAGTCAGTATGCTTTTTCTACTGTACATGTTTTTGCGCAACAATGGAAAAATAGAGGAATGATAACATCTACTGGTAAACCGATTAATCATGTGCAACTTATTTTAGACTTGTTAGACTCAATTCAGTTACCTAAGAAAGTAGCTATTTGCAAATGCATAGCTCATACAAAACAACAGGATAGAATTTCAAAAGATAATGCACAGGCTGACACAGCTGCAAAACAGGCAGCTTCAGCCACAGAAACTTTTCTTTTGAGTGAAGAATTACAACCCTCGGAAACTTTAGATTTAGAAATGTTAAAAACAATGCAGACAAATCTTGAGAAACAAAAGTGTATAAAACGAGGAGCAATCCTCGAAAAGGGACTGTACATCTCCCAAGGAAAATAAACCAATTTTTCCATCTAATTTATTTAGATATGCAGCATTGTTGAGCCATGGGCAGAGCCATGACTCAACAGGGGGGATGGTACAGTTAGTGAATTGAGTGTTTACAACTTATGGGTTTACAAACTATACAAAATAATTTTGTGCAGTATGCCATGTTTGTAACAAGCATCATGCACAAGGGGCATTGAAGCCTAAGCGAGGGAATTTTCCAACACCACCATATCCGTTCCATACCATTTGTATGGACTTCATAGAAATGAATAAATGTGAGAATAAGAAATACTGCATAGTTATTATAGACATGTTTTCCAAATGGGTAGAAGCGTTTCCAACTAAAAATCCAGATGCAGCTACGGTTGCAAAGGTCCTTGTTAAAGAAATTATACCCAGATTTGGGATACCGGAAAAGATTTATAGTGATAACAGGACACATTTTGTGAACCAAACAATTCAGCAACTTAGTCGTTACTTCGGAATATCGTTAAAGAATCACTGTGCATATCACCCCCAATCTGCAGGACTAGTAGAGCGGCACAATGGGGTACTGAAGAATAGGCTTAGGAAATTGATAGAAGAAACTCAGAAAAATTGGGTGCACTGTTTGCCTTTAGCACTGTTGAGTATGAGAACTGTTCCAAATGTAAAGGGATTAACTCCTTTTGAAACTTTGTTTGGGAGGGCATATTACACACCTCAGTGGAAACCTCTCATGTCTACAGAGCAGGAGGCTGACAGTTCACTTGCAGGATATATGAGGAGATTTTTGAATAACAAACTTTTGCAGTTAAATTCTGTTTCAGATAAAGAACAACTAAAATCGGAAGCACCAGTAGCCCCAGGCACTTGGGTCTGGGTGAAGATTACAAAACGGAAGAACTGGAGCTCTCCGAAGTGGGAAGGTCCGTACCAGGTACTGCTGTTGACACCCACCGCAGTCAAAATAGCGGAACGAGCTTCTTGGATCCATTTGACACACTGTAAACTGGTTAAAAACTTTGAACTGGACAAAAACCTTGTTACTGTTGCACAACAAGAACAAAATGGCCAGATACAGAATGAGTAGAGACACTGAACAGTTTCAGAAAACTTATACGATTGTTTTTGTTGCAATATTGATCACACTATTCTTTTTGCTGTGGCCATACTTTTTTCCTGCCACAAAGGTTGAACTGATTAGACGTAATGAACCAAACATAGACTGGCATCCGTACTTTAACACTTATCAGGCAATTACACTTGTATATGCAGAGACTTTCAATGTTTCGAACTGCTGGGTCTGTACGGCCATACCAACAGCATACGGGGGTTTGTTAATGACTGCTATCCCCCTAGGGGTCAATGAGACCTGGGAAAATCTGTTTTTTGACACAGTTGCTATTAAAGCACAAGACAAAGTAGCACTGTATTTGCCTGTGACACAAAAAGGAATTGTATGTTTTTATAAAAACGACTCCATCCAGGTTGGGTGGAGTAAATCTAATGTTACTGTACAGTACAAATGTTATAGAAAACCAAATGATTTGAGTGGATCTTGTAGTACAGATTATGACTCATTTTTAAAATCTATGCATAAAAGTCTTGATCAGGTACAACACAATCCTGTACTTTTCAAACAGTTATCAGTGATAGATAAGAAAATGTTTCATGCAGGGCAGTCTTTTCGTAACAAAGTAATGACAAAGGTAGAGGACTGTTATTTTGTATGTGGGAAAAAGGCATATAAATGGTTACCTGAGAATTGGTCTGGCAGTTGTTTTTTGGGATACCTGGTTCCGGCCATCCGACACACTGCAGCCTTGCCTCAAGGGAGTATTCGAAATACTCGAGACGTAACCAAACAAACTGTTAAGAAACCAGAAAATCCAGTGGGATGAATCGAAGCAGGGTGGAAAAACCATCGTAATGTAGGAACCAAACTTGTGCACATGGACTTGAGCAATGCTGTTATATCCTGGGCAGGTATATCACCCATGTATGGCGGAGTTAAATCAATCTGGGAACTGTGAAAACTGTCTAAACTTCTCAAAATAATGAGTAATGCAACTTTTTCTGCCCTTAAACTGATAACTGATGAACTGAATGCCATGAGAACTGTAGTGCTTCAAAACCGAATGGCTCTTGACTTCACCCTAGCGGCGAGAGGTGGGACTTGCGCTTTAATCAAAGAAGAATGCTGTGCTTTTATTTCTGACTATCAGCATGAGATCAACGATCATCTCGAGGTGATTCAGCAAGTGTCGGCCATGACCAAACCAGGCCCAAACCCTCTGACAGATTTTTTTCAGAATGCCTTTGGGGGGGGGTGGGGTTCCATCTTTATGAACATACTGATTGCTATTGGGGTAGGTTTACTCCTAATAGGAGCTTGTATTTGTTGCGGAATCCCCTGCATTAAGAAATAAATTAAGGAATTCATAGATATATCCGTATCTGAAACTATGTATCAAAGTACTGAATTTGAAGAGCTGCTAGAATGTGAGACGCTTTCATAAAAGTTTAAACTAAATGACTTTCTTAACTGCAAATCCTAAATGGAAGAGGTTAGGAAAAGAAGTAAACTGTTTATCCTTTTTTGAAAATAGAATAAAAATTATTAACAGGAGGGAGATGTTAGAAAAATATGTATTAATATGTGTTTGCTTAATAACAAATTAATAATCAAGTGTTTTTAATATGCTTTTCATTCTATTCCTTATGCACTGTGATTTTTATAAATTGAGTTTCATATGAGGCCGAAAATAATCCTTATTGAAACTGCAGCATGCTTACTGAAACTTGCAAGTTGCCCTCTGACCTAGTAACTGCTAGCACAGCAATATTCTTGTTTATGCCTTCTGGAAATGTACTTGAAAAACAGGTGTTAATCTGCTAGGTCAGAAGCATATGAATAGACAATATATCATTGAATAAATGTAATGATTTCAGACAGACAGCTTTGTTCAGAGGATGGGAACCTCTGCAGCTGCAATAGTTAGAGACAGGTTAGACAAAGGCTTTTTAGAGTAATGAACTGCTAGCATTGTGTTCGATTTAGCTATAGTATCTTGAATGTAACATAACAAGTATCTAACTGAAAGTAACCAAGGCCATGTTGTTTTCCTCAGGATGTTTCACATAAAAATTGTTTAAATCAGCAGAAAATCATGGGAAAGATGGTCAGCAGATGATGACCAAAAGGTGGTAATTTGTTACGTCAGCATGGTAGGACAGGATTAATTTGATAACCTATAAAAATGAATGCATTTCCTGTTTCTGGTTAGACAAACTCTGTATTAGCATGTTTTTGTCTCCTTGCTGCAAGATTAAAGTGCCTTAACCTGAACCTACCGTGTTTTATCATTTTTAAAGTAAATTTTTCCTTTGACACAAAGCCATCAGGCATTTCAGTGAGAGAGAATTGTTTGAGGTCATTTGCTGACTGAGGTCACCTGGTCTACAGCTTAGACTAAGCACCTCATTGGTTCTTTTGAGATTTCATTCTTAAAAACTGTCTCAGGTTTCAACTTTCTGTTACCTAAGAAGTTCATTTGTGAGTGTTCTGCCATTTCACACTGAGCTTGATCGAAGGAAGGACACTGAGGAAACTCAGAGCTATAATATATAACATTAATTATCCTGTTTTTTGTTTATTTTGTTCTTTATTTCTTTGCTATTTATAGCACTTTGTGTACTGTGTATTTTTCTAGCTAGTTTCACTGTGTGTGAGGTATTAACTGGAAATTGTCCACTTTTATTAAGCATCTGTTGGGTTGTTTGTTTGTAAGAACTTGTTGCAGTTAAACTCTTTTTTCTAGAGGCTCCTTTAGCGGTTTAAAACTTTCATTTAAAGGCTCACTGATGCTTTTTAAGTGTGAGAAACATTTCTGCAGTTTGTTCTAAGTAGTGGGGATATTTGTAGCATTTCCATATTCAGGCTTGTATTTGGGCCTAGTGTTTGTGGAGGCTGTGTGTCTGAGCACATATTCAGGGACATCTTGGTTTAGCCAAAGCCATCAGGCATTTCAGTGATAGAGAATTGTTTGAGGTCATTGGCTGACTGAGGTCACCTGGACTACAGCTTAGACTAAGCACCTCATTGGTTCTTTTGAGATTTCTTTCTTAAAAACTGTCTCAGGTTTCAACTTTCTGTTACCTAAGAAGTTCATTTGTGAGTGTTCTGCCATTTCACACTGAGCTTGATCTAAGGAAGGACACTGAGGAAACTCGGAGCTATAATATATAACATTAAGTATCTTGTTTTTTGTTTATTTTGTTCTTTATTTCTTTGTTATTTATAGCACTTTGTGTACTGTGTATTTTTCTAGCTAGTTTCACTGTGTGTGAGGTATTAACTGGAAATTGTCCACTTTTATTAAGCATCTGTTGGGTTGTTTGTTTGTAATAACTTGTTGCAGTTAAACTCTTTTTTCTAGAGGCTCCTTTAGCTGTTTAAAACTTTCATTTAAAGGCTCACCCCTGCTTTTCAGGTGTGAGAAACATTTCTGCAGTTTGTTCTAAGTAGTGGGGATACTTGTAGCATTTCCATATTCAGGCTTGTATTTGAGCCTAGTGTTTGTGGAGGCTGTGTATCTGAGCACATATTCAGGGACATCTTGGTTTAGCCAAAGCCATCAGGCATTTCAGTGAGAGAGAATTGTTTGAGGTCATTGGCTGACTGAGGTCACCTGGACTACAGCTTAGACTAAGCACCTCATTGGTTCTTTTGAAATTTCTTTCTTAAAAACTGTCTCAGGTTTTTGTAATAACTTGTTGCAGTTAAACTCTTTTTTCTAGAGGCTCCTTTAACTGTTTAAAACTTTCATTTAAAGGCTCACTGCTGCTTTTCAGGTGTGAGAAACATTTCTGTTTTTTATAGTTGGTGGCTTTGCAGTTGCCCGCTCCTAGTGTAAATTTGATCTGGGACCCTCCTCCCAGTCTGTGTCATTACCTCATTCTACCCAGTACAGGGAGAACATTTGAGAAGGCCAATCAGCTTAGTTTCTGCTACTCCTTTCTTTCATTCCTTTCTCACTTTCCACTTAAAAAAAAAAATGTATCTGCTTTTACTGTATTTGTGTTTCTTCCTACTTTATTTTGCTTTTGCGTCATCTTAAAAGTACTCAATTGTATTTATTACTGCTTGGTGTAACTCATTCTAAGCCATTTAGTTTAAGCACTTGGGCTTCAGACCAGTTGTTTTACATTAAGAAGGTTTGTGGCCTGCACTGTGGTGGCAGGACAGGTAGCTTACATCCTTCTAAGTTGGGAACTGCTGATTGAAGGCTCAGTGTCTGTTATTCTAAAAGTGTATTAGTTCTGGTTTAAGCACTTGGGCTTCAGGCCAGTTATTTTACATTAAGAAGGTTCGTGGTCTGCACTCTTGTGGGAGGAGAGGCTGGACTCTGCCCTTCTGAGCTGGGAATTTCTGGTTAAAGGCTTATAGTGCCTACATATTTGAACTGTTTCTTACTGAAATTGGTACACTTTGTTTGCTGTAGCATAGACTAGATCCAGGCCTGCTGAATCTAGCTTTGTTTGTATGCTTGTTGTTTGTTTGCTTATTTCCCTGAAACGCTAATTTCACCTAAAACGTGTTTTTTCAGTGCTTCTGTGGTCCTTAGTGATATCTGCATTGCTTACTGTACTTATTTCCTTGTTTCACTTGAAAGAAAGTTACTGTTTGTCATTTTTGCATTTAAGTTACCTGTAACACATTGCATTTAAGTTACCTGGCACTTGCTCACTAAGTCAGCACTAAAAACTAAAAGCACTACACCCTCACAAACTCCCCTTGAGTACGTTGTTCCCCATTGGCCCTTTTTTTCAATTATAAAGGAATTACTAATACTATTCTAGCATGTCCAAAGGTCAGTTGTCAATCTCCTCTCCGGTCCAGCTGGTGAATCTGGGAATCTTGAGGCAATGTTACAACTGCCTCATGTACATAGACAACCCTCTCCTCCTCCCAACGAATTCCAACACATGTGAGAGATGCAACCATATAGCCAAACTGGAGGCTAAGCTCTCTCCACTCAGTACTGGCGTAACCAGTCAGGAGGAGAAGGAAACCACACTCACTACAATTCCAGTCTCACATAGACCTACCACGACAGCAAACCAAACACATAAACACAAAAAAACATACTCGGAGGCTCTAAATAAAAATCTGCCTAAGCAGCAGAGACCTCCAAAGCAGACACCCAAGCAAAAGCTACCCCAAAACAAAACACGTACAACACATAGCTCACAAAGCCGAACAGTCACAGCCCTTAAGGCTAAACAACACACCTGATACACTTGTAATAGGTGACTCTATCATCAGGCACACTGACGTCCTGCTCACCAGGCTGAACAAGGAGAAGGTCACGGTGAGCTGCCTGTCGGGCGCTAGGATCCGCCACATAACACAAGCACTCAGGTCACTCCAAGGCAAGTACAAATATGACTCAGTCATTGTCCATGCTGGTGTGAATGACCTGAGATGTACCTCCCTGGACTACATGAAAAGAGACATAGAGGAGCTCTCTGAGCATGTAGCCCAGGCCAGTATGACCCTGACCTTGAGTAGCATTTTACCCTCGTCAAGAATGATGCCACAATATGAAGACAAGATGATCAAGTTCAACAATTGGCTTAAGTATTGGTGTCACTGAAAGGGGAGCCAATGCCTGTCAGCCTGGGATGACATGCTCGACAAGCCATGATGCTTCGCTAGGGATGGCTTGCACCTGTCACCCTTGGGCTTTCGGATATTGGCAAAGGCTCTTGCTACCCCCATAGTGCCTTTTTTAGGCAAGGCTCAAAAGACAAAACCACCTCCATAGGTATCACAAGGGATAAGAAACTAAGAGTAATGCTACTCAATGCCAGAAGTCTAAACCTCAAGATGCATGCACTCAAAACTCTCCTTAGCATGGAGAATATCGATATATGTGCAGTAACAGAAACCTGGTTCAAGGCTGCCGAGAGCACCCCAGCACTACCAGGTTATACCTCATACCATGCTTTTCGGCCCCAAAACTTGGACCGAACCACAAAAGGAGGGGGAGTATCAATATTCGTCAAAGATACCCACACCTCCAGGTTGGTGGCACAGCACGAAGCATCAGAGACTATCCATGTGCAACTAACAGTGGGTAAAACTGCCTTCCAGTTTATAGCCTGCTACAGACCACCCTCCCAAACCCAGGAACCCCACTCGGCCTTCCTGAGAACACTGGAAAATATGAAGGTCTCTCCAAACACCATTATATTGGGCAACTTCAACTACCCAAACATAGACTGGGAGCATTACTCTAGCTCCAACACCCTAGCCCAAAGGTTCCTAGAATTTATAAACTCAAATGCTATGGAACAACTTGTTACCACTCCCACAAGAGGGGAAAACATACTGGACCTGATCATCACCAACATGGGGACTCTATGCTCCAGACCAGAAGTGTATCCCTCACTGGTAAGATCAGACCATAAACTAATCTCACTGGATATTCACATCCCAACCCCACCCCCTGCCCAGAAAACCACAGTGAAAAACTTCTAAAGCAAATTTCACACTCCTCAAAACTGAGGTGGAATCCTTCAAAGCCCCCGGGCCTGTGGAAAATACAGCCCAGACTGCAGAATCCTTTATAAACACATTCTATGAACACCTTCAGGAATGCATGGATCATGCAATCCCAAATAAAACCAAAACCCAATCCTCCAAAGGCAGACGTCCTGTCTGGTGGACCCCAGCCATAAACAAACTATACAATAGAAGGAGGAAGTTACTACATGATAGATCAAAATCCCAAAAAGGGAAGGTATCTCTGATCAGTATTAGCAAAAAACTATGGGCACTCATAAAATCATCTAAGGCCAGCTTCGAGAGAAAAATTGCACAGGACACTAAGGATAATCACAAGGCTTTCTTTAGTTATGTTAGGGACCTGGGTGGGAATTCCCAGATATGCTCAGAATTAGTCCAAAATGACAAAAAATACACTGAACCCACAGACATTGCCAACATCCTAGCTGACAGGTTCAGCGCAAACTTCTCCCCCCCCACCAAAAGGGCAAATATCTATCCCAGCAGAGTGCTGACCCCTGACATCTCAGATGCTCAGGTAAGAGCCGCCCTCTCCAAAGCAAAAAACACAGCATCAATGGGACCAGACGGTGTCCTGGGCTCCGTCCTACATGAACTCCAAGAAGAGCTAAACCCAAACATAAAACTACTGTTCAATCTCAGCCTTACTACAGGATATGTACCCAAAGAGTGGCATACAGCAACAGTGGTCCCTCTCCACAAAGGTGGTGCCTCAACGGATCCTGGAAACTATCACCCCATAAGCCTGACTAGCTTGGTCTGCAAAGCTATGGAAAGGATCATCATGGACCTCATAAATAAAGATATTGGGGACCTACAGACACTGGATCCTACCCAGTTCGGCTTTGTTAAGGGCAGATTCTGCCTCTTAAACCTGGTAGATTTCTTTGAAACAGTCCCCAAGGCCATTGACGAGGGGAAGGTGGTCCATACAGCCTGCCTGGACCTCGCAAAAGCCTTCCATACATTACCCCACTTGGGCATTATAGATAAGCTCACCAGCTTAAATATAAACCCCTATGTCACTAGATGGGTTGCAAACTGGCTCAAGGACAGAACCCACATGGTTAGAATTGCTGGAGCCATGTCAGACTCCAAACCAGTTACAAGTAGCATCCCACAAGGCTCAGTCCTGGGACCTATCTTGTTCGGTATATATTTCTCGGAGGTGCTGGCCAACACAGAAGGACTGTGGCTGACCAAGTTTGCAGATGACTGCAAACTGGGAGCCATAATCGACTCTCCAGCCGACACAAGCATCCTCCAAAAGGGCCTCATAGAAACAGACAACTGGTGCCAGAGCCATGGCCTCAAGCTAAATGCCAAAAAGTGTATAGTCATCCCCTTTGGCAAAAACAAAGTGCCCACAAATTAAATTACCAGATAGGTGGTAATCCATTAAGTACAGAAGAAGTAATTAGGGACCTGGGGACCCAAGTTGATAGGATATGAATCAGCAGCTTAACCAGGTGACTGACCCAAGTTGATAGCAATCTCTCATTTGACAACCAAATGGCCAAAGTGGTTAGAAGAACATTTTATATGGCCCACCTAATCATGAAGGGATTCACATCTAGATCAGGGGAGGTCATCATGCCTCTTTACTCATCCCTCATCCCTCATCAGGCCCATAATTGAGTACAATGCCCCTTTTGGGATGTACCTTACCAGACACCTGCAGCAACTGGAAAGACCCCAAAAGTACCTCACCAAGAGGATCAAAGGGCTCAAACAGATGCCATATGCTGCCTGGTTAAAGAAACTCCAGCTCTACTCAGTGGCATACCGCCTGCTCAGAGGTGATCTGTGCCTGACATATAAAGCCATGTCCAACCCGGAATTAATGGACATGCTGCACCTCAGAAAATCCAAATCCCATCGAGCTATGCACTCGAGAGACTTGAACCTCAGCACTGAAATAAATAGGATATCCTGGAGGGACAGATTCATAACCCAGAGGCTCCCTTCACTCTGGAATAAAATCCCAGTCCAGGTTAGGCAGAGTCCCTCATTGACTGTCTTCAAGAGGAATCTTGATGAGTGGATGGGAGATTGTAGGTTTACCTTGGGTATCACTTCTGTGTCACTGTTAGACAGAGGCACAGTATACTAACCTCGAAAAAGGGCATAGCAAAATTAATTTAAAATGGGTGGTGAAAGTCAAACACACTCTGGCTAGGCTTATAAATGCCCTAGGGCAGATAGCCTAGTATGAACCTATGAACCTATGAACCCCCTACTGTAATGTCTTCCCAAGTAAGGTGAGACCACAAAATGGTCTCCTTTGAAGGAAAAATAAAATCTGCACCCCCAGCTAAACCTGGAATATTCAGGAACTATTCTAAGGCTAACCTCCTCCTATTATGTGAGAACCTGGCAACATTTCAAGCCCCCATAAACCCTGAGAACACTGCTGCCTATGCAGAACTGTTCACAGAAACCCTGTACAAGCATGTTAATAGCTGCATAGAGGCAGATGTACCCACCAGGAAGAAGTACAGAACTAACTCAAAAAAATCAAGCCACCCTGGTGGATTCAAAAAAAATAATAGGTTGTATAACAGGAGGAAGACAATTATGGCAAAAATTAGGAGGTGCAGTACCCAGCAGGATAAAAGCACTTTCATCAAACTAAACAAACAACTCAGAGGAGAAATAAAGTCTGCTAAAGCCAAATTTGAGGTAATTTATGGCCTCCCATGCCAAGGACAACCACAAAGCATTCTTTAGCTATGTCTGCAACCTCAAAGGCTATACACAATTGTGTGCAGAGCTCATTGTAAATGAAGCCACCTGTACTGAGCTAGACGACATAGCAAACCTCCTGTCTGATAAATTCATCTTCATCTTTACACCCTCTTCCCCTCAACCTTCCCTCAGGAAATATCATCAAATATAACTCCCCCTACTATCGCTAGGGAACAGGTCTTAATGCTCTCTCTCTAAGACCAAGAACACTGCATTAATGGGCCCAGACAATATCCCAGGATGCCTTCTAAATAACATGAAACCTGACCTGTCAGGGCTTCTGGAATTACTACTTAACTGCAGCTGCCAAATAGGTTTTGTGCCTGATGAATGGAGAAAGACAACAGCTATTCCTCTGCACAAAGGTGGGCCATCTACAGACCCTGGAAACTACAAACACATAAGTCTCACTAGTCTTATATGTAAAGCCATAGAAAGAATCATGGAGATGATCAACAGAGAGATAGTAAACCTTCAGACACTGGACTCAACCTAGCCTGGTTTTCGTCAAGGGCAGATCATGCCTGCTCAACCTGGTGGACTTCTTTGAGAAGGTCACCAAAGCAATGGATGAGGGCAAAATGGTTTACACTGTTTATCTTGACCTGGCTAAGGCATTAGACACAATACCCCAATTGGGCATTGTTGACAAACTCAAGAGGTTAGGTACAAACCCATATGTCACTCAGTGGATAGCCAGCTGGCTCACAGACAGGACCTAGTAAGTTAGAATTGGAGAGTTCACCTCTACAAAGAGGCCCGTCATAAGTGAAGTCACTCAGGGATCAGTCATTGGACAGCTCCTTTTTGGCATTTACTTCTTAGAAGTCAAGGCCAATGTCAGTGGTCTCTGGATGACTAAATTTGCAGATGATTGCAAATTAGGAGCTGCCATTGAATCTCACATTGACACAAATGCTCTTCAGGAGGGGCTGACACAGACAAACAACTGGTGTCAGAGCCATGGACTAAAACTAAATGCCAAGAAATGCATAATAGTATCCTTTGGGAAGTCATCCATCTCTGGTAACTATCACATTTACAACACACACTTAGAGTTGAGCCAGTAGTCAGGGACTTAGGGGCACACATAGATAGTAATCTAGCCTTTGATCATCATTTGTCTACAGTGGTGAGGAAATTATTCTATGTTGTGCAACCTATAAACAAAGGTATGGCATCTAAGTCCAAGGAAGTCATTGTTCCACTGTATTCGGCATTCATCAGACCTATCATTGAGTGCAGTGACCCCTTTGGTATGTACCTAAATAGGCATATCCAACAACTGGAACGTCCACAGAGGTTCCTCACTAAAAGAATACAAGGCATAAGTAAAATGTCCTATGCAGTCTGCCTCAAGGCACTATTCCTGTATTCTGTCTCCTACAGGCTTTTAAGGGGAGATCTATGCCTGGCATACAGGGTAATGTCAGTCCCCACTCTGATGGACCTCCTGCATATCCACAAAACAAACAGTACCAGAATTACCTATTCTAAATACTTAAACCTTGCGTGTGATATAAATAGGACCTGCTGGAGAGATAGGTATGTCTCCCATAGACTACCTCGTCTATGGAAGAGGCTCACCATCCATGTGAAGCAGAGTTCCTCCCTAACCCAATTAAAGTGCAACTTGGACAATTGGATGGGAAACCGGAAATTCATCTCCGATTTGGCACCTATGTCTCTAATGGACACAGGTAACCTGTAAATGGTTCATCTCCCAAGCCCATGCTTACACTTATCAAGGTTATCAGAACTTGTCAGAGATTTGAGATGCATGGCTAGGCTTAAAAACATCCTAATGGTCGCTAGTAAACACCTATGAATGTATGGACCTAATGAGATGATATTCTATATGTTGCTGCCTTTTTACAGCAATTACAGGCACACATATCCCTTGCAGCAATAACATGCTGTAATGCCTTCACATACCAACATATCTCAGAATTGCATTGGCACTTCCAACATGGAACATTCACTCTGTACAATATCATGTATTTTCTGTTGTCAAATGCTCAGGTGTTCAACCTCCACATTCAATGACTGTTAGCATTGTTTGGCCTCATACTGTAATGCACAAATGGCATCCACCACAGTTATAATGTGCACATTTGCAGTGGGAGAGACCCCTACTGCCCCTTTTATCTCAAGGAGATTGTTTATGACATATACATATGATGTAATAAGTTATCGTATTGGGAGTGCCACACTTGTGCTAAGACTTCCAATGTAGTACTTGTGATTCATCCACATGTCATTGGTCAGCAGAGTCACATAGCTTGCTGTTCAATTTCTGAAAGGGCAGCATTGTACAAATGTATTGATGTTACACAAACACCATTGCATCTAGTTACTCATTCATTTTTATGATGGACAATATCATTACAGGTTGTGATTGCATGGCAGTGAAATGGTTATTTGGACCATGTGTATTGAGTACTGGCTTGTACAGCATACATACACAGATGGACCGTATTCAGTTCTGGGAAGGTGTGTGCACTACATGATAGAAACAGCTTCCTTGTCAAAGAATCTTTGATACTGCACTGCTCACTGTTGTGTGGACAGTAACATGTGTAGCTCCTTTTCAGCATTCTGACTAAATCAGATTGTTCATATTATATTATTGACTCCTTTCTTACTCCACACATTGATATCAGACATTTGTGATAGGTACCATTGCTATCTCCTGCGGCAAATGCAGTCAATACAGAGGTCCATAGAAAGCCTAGTATAATAGGCAGGTTTTTGAATATGGAAACATCTGTCTGACAGCACCAGCTTACACATAGACAACAGTTATGGCACAGTCAGAGGGCCACCTTTTTCAGGCTTCTGTTCTACAAGATTAGGCATGCATACACCTTATGATAAGAAAGTGCTATAAGCCCTTCAAGGGTGCTCTTCATGACATAACCGATATATGTATTTCTGTGGCATCCATGATTGGTATGCGCCTCTCTGATATGTCTCCTGACATCTGTTCAAGTGTTCAAATATGACATGATGCAAATTTAGTGTCATTCATTGCTTACAGGCATTACCTATTTCTGAAATGATTATGATCTGTATTGCATGTCTTCACCAAGGCATTTCTTTATTACTGAAATTGTTTTTTTGTCACACTATACAACTTAATGGCAGATGAGGGCTTCCAAAATATTTCTCACTATATGGCATGCTGCCGGACCATCAGAAACTGACTGGTGCTCTATTATAGTGCTTTCTTGGGTGTTGGTGCTGTTGAATGCTGCTGTGTTACTGCTCCATGTAATTCCATGTGAGTATGCCGTGTATAATGATGTCTAAGATGTTAGCAAATTACCAGTGGAAAACTTGAAATCATGAAATGTCATCCGATCTGTGTTGTCATTTGTCACTTATGTATGCTTCTTCTTCTTCTTCTTTTGGCTTTTAGGGGGTCACCACAGTGGATCACCTGCCCACTCATGATTGGCGGTGGAGTTTTACTGTAAATTACCATTTAGCATTTACATGACTGTACAACACTTGCTTATCTAGTACATGTTTATAGGTGATAAATACCACACCTTTCCTATGAGTGCCACTGACATTTGCTTGCAACAATATATCCATTTCTTATGTGCGTGATGTTATAGCTATAAGGTCCATTTGTTCTTGCATATAGATGCTGAGGTGGAGAATACAGCAGGGGTGTCAGCTTCCTTACATAAATTCCCTGGATATACAGCTCATATGCAATAACTGCAGTCGATGTATTCATCCCAAAATGCATCTTTTGACGTTGTTGTTATCTCATCTCAGCATTTTATTAACATGTATATCATATTTTAATACCCCTTTGTTACACTGCTGCTTTATATCCCTATCACATCCTTTGTTAGCATGTCTGGTTTTATTTATGTGCATAACTCAGGTATTGTCATTGACATTAATTATCATTATAGTAATATGACAAGATTTACCGCGGTGGTGGTGCTGCGGTAGCGTTGTCGCCTCACAGTAAGACGCTGTCTGGTTCGATTCTCAGTTAGATAGTCTTCTGTGTGGAGACATGCGTGAATGGGCGTACCTTCGTTGAAGGTTGTGCGTCAGGCCTGGCAAGCCGGTACGTAAAAATCAACTGCCAATCATCAGCGGACCGGAATTCTGCTGTGGCGACCCCTAACCGGGAAAAGCTGAAAGACACAAACATAGTAATATGACAAGATTTATGTTAGAAATGTTTCTTTGTCACTTCAGTACATTTGCCTGCAGCATATGAGTACACTTTACCCATTCCCCTTCCCTATTAATTAATTATGCAGCAAAAATGATTAATATTTATAGTTCCCCAATCCACTTCCCCTCTTTCTTTCACTGTATTTGCCATTAATATTTCAGGGCTACAGTGAGTGCTCTTATCTTAGGTTTGCCTTTGGGCAAGAAGTTTTGTTTACATTCTATGCTCTTAAATGCAAGCACCTTTCCATTGCCATGAACACTACTGATGCCCATGAAAAGGTGCATGCAAACATATAGGTGTGAAGACCAGCATGCATAGTCTATTTCCACTGCTGCTCATTGCACTAGCATGCCTAAATCTTGTAAGCTTAGCGCAAAGCCTACACAATTGTTAGTGAAATCCAAGGATAATGTAATTACATCTCTTGCATATTGTACCACTCTTCTTAAAAAAGTTAGTTGTCAGTAAACATAAGACAATTGCTACATTGTGATCTATAAAGGACAGTGCATGAGGATTTTGTCACTAACTAAATTTTGAGTTGGGGTGGGGGAGAGATGTGGATTGATCTAAAACAATACTCTTGGGATAATGCTTTTAATATTAGTTTACCAACTGTATAGGCTAGAATACACACACACACACACACACACACACACACACACACACACACACACACACACACACACACACACACACACACACACACACACACACACACACGCACACACACACACACACATGCAGGGGTCTATGTCATAAGATCTAATGTTCAAAAGACTGAAAACTAAAATATCGAAAATTCAAAATATTGAAAATATTGAAAATGTGAATTTGCCCCTTCTCCGCTGTTGTGTGATCTTGGAGATGGTATATATAATTAGCAAGGGGCATGGGGGTACATGGGGGCTTGACCCCTGCATTAAAAATGTTTTCAATATTTTGAATTTTTAGATATTTTGGTTTACAATCTTTGGAACGATCATTGATTTTATCGCTATTACAGCTTGGTGACTGCCGGAGTTTGTTTATATATATATATATATATATATATATATATATATATATATATATACATACACACACACACACACACACACACACACACACACACACACACACACACACACACACACACACACACACACATATCATTTATTATTTATTTATTTTACTTTTGTTTACCGGGAAAGTCCAGCTGAACATTATATTATTTATAGTTTTTGTTTTTTGTTTACTGGAAAGTTCTGACTGGGGATTATCTCATTTTCAGCAGAGGCCCGGGGAGAAAACTTCCATATATTAGGCAAGTACATTTAGAGACAAAACAATCACATTTTGTAAAATACATTGAATTTACATGAAAACACAATTATAGGATTACCTCTGGAACATGTTATGTTACATACAGTAGCCTATGCCTATGAATTTAAAGAAATAGATTTTTTTTTCATTCATCAGGTAGTTGGTTACGGAGAAATTACATAGATAAATGTGGATGTATTGTGAAATATGCTTATCAGTTGGAAGTACAAAGAAGGGTAGCAAAGGCAGCAAGGGATTTAGCAGGAGGTAAAACTTAAGAGGACAAGTATTTATATAAAACATTAGACAGATTGTGATAGACCGCTTGAACAGACCTGTATTTAAAGAAAATAGAGGTAGTGGTAGTTGCCTGGGAAATAGATTTTGTATGAGAGAAATTAGATACAGAGTGGAGTGGCAGTGTGTACAAGAATAGTTTATATGACAGCTGAGGGAGAATATACAGTGAAATTTCTTAGGGAAAGAGATATAAAGTTACATACGTAAGATTATAATACAGAAAAGTTAAACAAAGGGAGTGTGTGTGTGTGTGTGGGGGGGGGGTGTTAACCTGGGGTAGCACATGAGCACAACCAGTTATTTAGCAGTTTTTCTTTAGCAATGTTTTGAAGCCATCTAGTGTGTTGACTTGTCTTATTTCTGGGGGCGATTTGATTCCAGATTTTTGCTGCTTGCTTAGAGTATAGTGAGTCTCCTGCATTGTTATTTGATTTTTTGATGGATAGACAAGGTTTGTTGTTGGATCATAGGGCTCGATTAGTAGTATAGGATTGTAGTATTTTTTTTAGAGGTCAGCATTTTTCTGAGCATTTATTAGTTTATGGGCTGTAATAAGTTGACCGTATTTGAGGTGGGTTTTAAATTCTAATCATTTAAGGCTTTTTAGTGCTATAAAATGTTTTTTTTTTCTTTGAGGATTATTTGTTGCAAATTTTGCAATCTTGCTATAGGCTGTCTCTAGTTTATTTTTGATGGTTAAGATTTGTAAAGGTGGATGAAGCATAGAGTAGGGATGGAAGTAGATATGTGTTATGTTTTTTCCTTGAGTTATTAGTGGAAAATTTCCTAGCCCTGTAGAGGAGCCTGGATTCCAGTTTTTGTTTTTTTGATGGCTAAGAGTAGGTGTTGGTCGTATCTGAGATTATCACTGAGCATTACTCGAAGGAGTCTTGTCTGTGTGACATATTCTATTTTTGTTTTGTTAACTGATAGGATATAAAAAGATTGTTTTTGGTTTAACAAGATTTTAGGGGTGAAAAGCGTCAGCTGTGTTTCTTTAGCATTGAAGATTGAGTCTGAGCTATCTAGTTAGGATGCTATGGCTAGAAAGACCAATTTTGTGCTTTTTTTGTAGAGAGGATAGTGTTTGGACTAACCAGATGAGGGTGGCATCATCTGCATATAGTACCAGGGTAGCTTGTGTAGTGGTAGAGTGTAGATTATTGACAAAGATATTGAAAAGTATGTGTCCTAGATCTGATCCAAAGGGACACTGACTGTGACTGTGAGGAAATCAGAATAATCGTGTTGCTATTTCATGATTTGTTTCCTATTGGATAAGTAGCTGGGGAACCAGGTTAATGATGGGGTAATGAGGCCTAGACAGGCTAGTTCCTCAAAGAGTTTCTGGTGTGAGACAGTATCAAATGCTTTAGATAGGTCAAGCAGGACTGTTACGACTAGGTTACCATTGTTACAGAGTTGATTAACTGTATCTGTAATGTTTAAAAGGGAAGTAGTGGTGCTATGATTGGGCCAAAAGCCATGATGAGTCAAAGAGAGTAGGTTATGGTCAGTGAGGTATTTGAGTAACTGGGTATGGATACATTTTATTAATATCTTGGATAGGGATGGGAGGATGGCCATTGGACATTAGTTGGTTAGGTTGGTAGAATTTCTACCTTTATGCAGGGGTATGATGTATGATATTTTCCAAATGTTGGGAATATGATTTTCTTTCATGGATCTATTGACAAGTATGGAGACTAGGAATGCTATAGCTTCTGTTGCTATTTTGGGGTACTCTTCTGGTAATTTGTCTGTTGCCAAGGTGGTTGGTATTATTTTTAGTAGGTATTTTTTATTGTTGATGTGAGTACACTATCATGTTTAAAGAGTACTTTGTTGTTGGTAGGGGGATGTGGAGTAGTGAGGGGGGAGAGGAGTTTTGTTTGGTTAGTGATAAGGTAGAATTTACAATTTGAATTGAGTTGCTGTATTACTTGGGTATTTAGAGGTTGTGGTGGGTTGGGAGATAGAGGGTTGCCCGGGGTTGAGCAGTGCCTTTAAGGGGTGCCATAGCAGTTTTAGGTTATTCTGGTGGGTACTTTGTAGGTTTATAAAACATTCTTTTCTGTTATTAAGTATTTGTTTTTTGTGAGATTTCTTAGATATATATAATCCTGTAAGGTTAACTAAATTTTATTGTCTGTATATGTTTCCTAGGCCTGGTCTCTATTTATTAGTATTTGCTTAGTAGTTTCTGTTAGCCAAGGTGCTGGAATGGATTTGACTATTTTGTTTCTGAGTGGGCCTGCTTATTTAGGATGGTTAGGAAGATATGATTAGAATGAATAACTGCTTCATCTAGCGGTAATGTTTTTAGGCAGTTCCAGTTATATTACTTTAGAGTTGTTATAAAGCTTTCAGGGTTGAAATTCTGCAGATTCTGAACTTGTTTATATGTTACTTGCTTCTGAATGTTTAGCCACTGTCTGATTGCGTAGGTGGGTAGATGGTCACTAGTACTGTCTGGTAGGGTTCCGGTAGCATTGATGCTGTGGGGCTTATTTGAAGGAATCCAATCCAGTGTGGTTTCTTTGCTAGATGTTTTTTGAGTCCTGATCACCCAAGATTATGGTCTGTTTTATATATTGTGATACAGCCACCCAAGAACATCTTCAATTGTGGCTAGATTGTTTCCAGGGGGAATATATAGTCCTATTAGGCAGATTGATTTACTGTTTTTGAATTTGAATTGGATAATAAAAATGTCATTGTTTTGAAATTTTGGGATAGCTTAAGGATTTTGGATTATTTCAAAGGTGTTTTTAAAAGTTATTGCTACTTCACCTCCTCTTTTTGTTAGGCTGTCTGACCTAATTGTGTTATATCAGGGGGAGAATTTCACTACTAGTTATTTCTAGTTTTAGCCAGCTTTCCATAGCTATAAGTATGTCAGGGTTATAGCATGTATGAGGGTTGTGTGGAGGCCATGGGTCTTGTTGCATATCCTTTGAAAGTTTATTTTTAGGAGAAATAGGTTGTGAACTGTGTTGAGGTTTAGGAGAGGAGTTGTGCCATCCTGAAGGGGTGCAGTTGATTCTGACTATATTGGTGCTTGGGCCAGGGTTGGAGAGGATGCCCCCACTTTAGACCAGCTTAGTTATGGTATACAGATATGTGTAGAAATATCTAGCCTTTTTATGTATATTTGGGTAGATGGAGAATGATGACTAACTGTGCTTTAAGTGTTTAAATGTGTGTGTATTTAGTAGTGAGTGTGGATATAGTTTAGAAGATATGGTTGAGAAATATGGGATGTTAGAGGACTGCTGTGGTTGTGAATTTGTGGGATAGAAACTGGGTGGATCTAAGTGGGATTGTAAGATTGTGATGTGTGTGAGAAGGGTGATTGGTGTTATGGTAAAAGAAAAAGGCAGATTTGCTCTTGAAAGGAATGTAAGATATGTCATGTATTTCATGATAGTGTTTGTTGTAGTGTAGGATGGCTAGGTTGTTGTGTAGTGTATGTTTAGGGTGGTTAGGGTATATTATTGAAGGTTACACGAGTATTAGGTAGAAGTCTTAATAGTGATGGAGGATGGGGAGGTGTTGCTTAAAGGTTTTTTGATTAATTGTGAGAGGTAGGCATAGGTTGGGAAGTATAAATATAGGTGTAGTGGGGATGAGTGGTTCATAGGTTCATAGGTAGGTATTAGGCTATCAGCCCAAGGGCCTACATAAGCCTAGCCAACAAGGTTCCCTGACTTACGCCACCCAAGGAAGTTATTTTCCTGTGCCACTGTTGAGCAGAGACACATAAGTGATCCCCAGGGTGTATTTCCTATTTCCCATCCACTCATCAAGATTTTTCTTGAAGAGTGCTAATGAAGAACTTTGCTTGACATAGATGGGTAGCCTGTTCTAGAGTATGGGAAGTCTCTGGGGCAAGAATCTATCCCTCCAGCATGTCCTGTTTATTGTGGTGACAAGGTTTAGGTCCCTAGAGCATGTAGCTCGGAGGGATTGGGATTTCATTAGGTGTAGCATGTCCAACAGTTCTGGGTTTGACATAGCTTTATATGTTAGGCAGAGATCACCTCGGAGTAGGCAATATGCTATGGAGTAAAGCTGGAGTTTTTTGAGGCGGTCAGTGTAGGGCATTTGTTTGAGGCCAGTAATCCTCTTTGACAGGCACTTCTGTGGCCTTTTCAGCTGCTGCAGATGTCTTGTGAGGTACATTCCAAAAGGGGCGTAGTACTCTATAATGGGTCTAATGAGTGTCAAGTAGAGGGAAACAATGACCTCTTTTTTCCTGGATGAGAACCCTTTTATGATGAGGTGTGCCACGTAGAAAGACTTTCTGACTACTGTGGCGATGTGACTATCAAAGGAGATACTACTGTCCACCTGGGTCCCAAGGTCTCTTATCACACATTCGGTGTTAAGTGGATTGCTGCCTATGTGTTAGTTTATGGGTACAGAATTTTTACCAAAGGGGATGACACTGCACTTTTTGGCATTGAGCTTGAGGCCACGGCTCTGACACCAGGCATCTGTCTCAGCGAGACCCTTCTGTAGGATGTCCACATCATTTGGAGACTTGACAATGGCTCCTAGTTTGCAGTCATCTGTGAATTTCATTAGCCAAAGGCCTTCTGTGTTAGCCTGTACATCAGAGAAGTAGATACCAAACAGGAGAGGTCCCAGGACGGAACCCTGTGGTACTCCACTTGTTACTGCTTTGAGGTCAGATTTGAGTCTGCAACTTTTACAGTGTGGGTTCTGTCAGTGAGCCAGTTGGCAACCTACCTTTAGATGTAAGGATTTATACCTAGTTTCGTGAGTTTAGCTATAATTCCAGAATGGGGGATGGTGTCGAAAGCCTTGGCGAGGTCAAGATAGGCTGTGTGAACCACCTTACCCTCATCTATGGCTTTGGTGACTGCCTCAAAGAAGTCAATCAGGTTCAGGAGGCATGATCTGCCTTTCACAAACCCGTACTGGGTGGGGATCCAGAGTTTGGAGGTTACCAATGTCTTTGTTTATGAGTTCCATGATGATACACAGCCTATCTTGACCTCACCAAGGCTTTCGACACCATCCCCCATTCTGTGTTAAGGGCCTTAAACAATTACCCTATGAAGCACGACTAAAAATCTCCAGCTCTTCTCAGTCGCTTAACGTCTGCTCAGAGGTGACCTATGCCTGACCTATACGGCCATGTCAAACCCTGAACTAATGGACATGCTTCACCTCAAAAAAACGAGATCCCTCAGAACCACTCGTTCTAGCGACTTGAACCTATGTACAACAATAAACAGGACATGCTGGAGGGATAGATTCCTGTCCCAGTGACTCCCCTCACTCTGAAATAGAATCCCAATCCATATTAGACAGAGCTCCTCTCTGACCCTCTTCAAGAGAAATCTTGATGAGTGGATGGGTAATTGTAAGTTCTACCCTGGGATCACTTCAGGAGCCCTGTTGACAGAGGCCCAGGTTACTAATCTAATGGGGAGGCAAAAGCCATCACTCTGTGGCTAGGCTTATAAATGCCCATGGGCAGATAGCCTAGTACTTACTTATGAACCTATGAACCTATGAACCTATATGTTCCATGGCCTTGCAGACCAGGCTCGTCAGGCTAATAGGTCGATAGATCCCGGGATCAGTGGTGGCTGCCCCTTTGTGGAGTGGGATAACTGTTGCTATGTGCCATTCAGTGGGCACAAAGCCTGATGCAAGGCTATTATTGAACATGGTGCTTAAGTGGGGAGCCATTTTGTTCTGAAGTTCGTGTAAAACGCAGTCTGGGATGTTGTCCGGTTTCATGGATGCTGTGTTTTTGGCTTTAGAAAGTGCAGCTTTTACCTGCGTAGTTATGATTACAGGGACTCTGCATTCTTCCTGTATAGATATGGGCCCTTTAGGGGATGAGGGTGGAGTAAAGTTAGCACTGAACCTATCTGCCAGGATGTTGGCAATATCAGTTGGTTCTGTAATTTTTGTGCCGTTGTGCTGTAACTCAGAGCAGATCTGGGTGTTGCCATCGAGATTCTTGACATAGCTAGAGAATGCTTTGTGGTTGTCCTTAGAATTAGTGGCGATTTTGTTTTCATAGCTAGCTTTGGAGGATCTTATAAGGGATCTCAGCTTCTTACTGAGGCTGACCAGGGAGCTCCTCCACTCATGGGATTTTACTCTCTTTTGCAGCAGTTTCTTCCTTCTGTTGTACAGTTTGTTTATGGCAGGGGACCACCAGATTGGCTTCCTTTTTTGGAGGATAGTATCTTGGTTCTGTTTGGGATAGCATGATCCATGCACTCGTGTAAGTGCTTATAGAGTGCATTTATGTAGGATTCAGCAGTTATAATTGTATTGTCCATCTTCATGGGTGTCATGAAGTTCACCACTTCTGTCTTAAGAAGCATGAAGTTGGCATTGGAGAATTTTTTTTACCGTGGTTTCCTTAATGGGGGGGGGTGTGATGTGGATATCAAGGGTGATTAGCTTATGGTTGGATCAGACCAACGAGGAGTTGACTTCAGGTGTGGAACACCGGTCACTCATGTTGGTAATGACTAGGTCTAGGATATTGTTGCCCCTGGTGGGGGTGTGGATAAGTTGATCCAGGGCATTGAAGTTTATGAATTCCAGAAAGCGTTGAGCTAAGGAGTTGGTACATGAGTAGTTTTCCCAGTTAATGATGGGGAAGTTGAAGTTGCCCATTATTAGGGTGTTTGGTAGAACCCTAATATTTTCCAGTACATCAAGAAAAGAGGAGTGGGAATCCTGGGGCATGGTGGGGGATCTGTAGCAAGCTACAATTTGGATTGCAGTTTTGCCCAGAGTTAGTTGCACTTGGATAACCTTGGATGCATTATGCTGAGCAACTAGCCTGGAGGTGTGTATATCCTTAATGAATATGGACACACCTCTGCCTTTGGTGTTTCAGTCCAGGTTACATGGCCGAAAAGTGTGGTATGAGTTATAGCCTGGTAGTGCAGGGGTGCTCTCTGGAGCCTTGAACCAGGTTTCAGTCATTGCACAGGTATTGATGTTCTCCATTTTAAGGAGTGCCTCGAGTGAGTGCATTTTGACATTTAGACTTCTAGCATTACCCTCAGTTTTTGCTTGCCTGTTCCTGTTATGGTGGTGAATTTGTTATTTGAACCTTGCCCTAAAAAGGCACTATAGGGGCAGGAAGAGCCTTAGCCGGTATCCAGAATCCCAGGGGCGACAGGTGCAGGCCATCTGTGGCAAAGCATCGTGGTCTGTTGACCATGTCATCCCAAGCAGACAGATACTGGATCCCCTTAGAATGACACCAGAAGCTTAGCCAATTGTTGAAGTCAATCATTTTGTCCTTGTACTGCGGTATCATTCTGGGTGATGGCAGAATGCTACCCAGGGCTAGGGTCATAACTGTCTGGGCTACATGATCGGAGAGCTCTTCCATGTCTGTTTTCATGTAGTCCAGGCAGTGGGAATTGGGGATAGGGTAGGGAACATAGTGGTGCCTGAGCAGAGCAAGACTAGAATGGCGCATGTCTTACACAGAGTATTGTATTTTCAAGAGAAACAATCAGTGAAGCTGCCTTTAAAAGAAAGGTGAACTTATTAAGGCAAAATTGCAGAGATTAATCTAGCACAAGCAAAGTGCATTTTGTGCCACATTTTCTTATGGTAAAGAAAATAGTAGCTGACAGAACTATTGTCAACTGATATACTAGGGTAAACAGTCTTACTAAGCTAGATTTAAGTTAGGAGACTTTCTACCGAGTATAAGATGTTATTGTTAGAAACAGGGCGCCTAAGCAATATGCTTTCCTAATGCTTATTTGCAGGATGTGCTATTGTTAGCTAAGTAACTATTAGGTGGAAGAAAAATTGTATTAATTTAGTTTTAGTGCAAGGGGCTGGAGCCCTCTTGAAATGTGCACACTGTTAGATAGTTAGATACATTAAACAGAGAGTACATTACTAGCTTATAATTATGAGCTGAACATTAATCATACTTTAAATTTACTTTTCCATGGGAAGGGTGGTTCTTGGTTGTAGATGACTGGCTTCTCTGAGTATACTAGAAAAGCTTTCAGGAATATTTAGTTTTACTCTCTACAGCTGAAAGAGAAGAAAATAGGCAATGTAAGACATAGCAGAGGAAGGGAGAAAACTTAAGCTTAAACTGTGCTTAATATTGGAAAGAGGTGTAAAGGTCAATAAAATATACACAAATATGCCTCTACCTTCACCACTGTTCCCTGAGGTTCTTAGGCAAATGAATCAGAAACACCTTTGTAAGGACATCAGAACATCTGTGGAAAGTACAAGACGGTGAACACATTTGCTAGAATAAGTACCTTTTAGAAAGCAGAGCAGTTTAACCCAGAATTTTGAATGCTACAAAACACTTACACCTTCGGCACTACTATCAATTCTTTGCAGTAATTAATGTCTCACATTTAGATATAAATGGTACAGTACTAAATGCAGTCTGTTTTCTGACATACTCACAGAAAGTATTTCTATAACAATATAAGCCCAGTAAACAAAGACATATATAGTCCTGTGCCTTATACTGTAACAGTCACTTACCATGGATAGTCACAAGAAATATGTATTATAATACAAAAAATATCAGCATGCATGTTGACAACAGTAGTAGTTTTAGGTGACAGTATATAAAGAGAGCAAGGGGAGACACTAAATACTTGTCAGCTTAACACAGTGGCTGTCCAGTAGTGTATTTCCCTATGGACAAATTAATGAAGTCTCTCAGATTAAGTAGGAGGAAAATAATGCCTACTTTATATATTCAGTGCACCATAAAGAACAATTACATACAACAAAATAAAAATGTGGTTCATCAGTATCACATAAGAATAAAGCTACACCTATCTGTACATTTGGCAAAAGGCAGGTTAAGTAAGAATAGTAACCTTCCCCCTATGTTTCCACACTCCCCCGCCTATACCTTTCAACAAATTCTATTCAGATTATTGTAGTTTCCTTTTTCCACTTCTTCTACATTTTATCCACTAACTATTGTCTTACTTTATGTTCACCACATTTTCCTTTCCCCGTTCTTACTTCCTCTGTGCCCAGTTTTGATGTACTCTTCCATCTCTACTTCCAGTTCTTAAATTGTCTAGTCCTTCACTCTTTTTTTCTTAGACCCAATTTATTCATCCAACTTTTTCCTCCTAATTATTTTGCTTCACTATGTTTTCTTCTTTCTACATTTTTGCTATTTTCATCCTAACTTCTACCATCACTAGTTGTAATTCCAAAATGTCTTCTTTTGATAATTTGCTACATGTGGTCTCAACCCCAAACAGAGAAAACTTCCATGAAGCTGGGATCTCTTTCCTTAAATATCTCACTCCAGATTTCCCTAGCAGTTTCCCAAAGCTGTTTAATTTCTTGACAAACCTACCACATATGTAATTGCTCTCTATTTGCCATATCACTCCATCAGCAGCCCACCCCCTCTTTTTGTACCCTTACAGGGGTTATGTACCATCTGTGCACTAATTTGATATAAACATCACTAATAGGACCCACCCTATTCAACAGTCTCACTATGCCCAACACTTCTTCCCAGAGAAAACCTTCTACCCACTCCATAGGCTCTTTTATCAATACTTTTCTCAACTGTCTTGGCTGTTCTTTCTCCCACACTCTAGAAAATTCTCCCTATTCTGCCTTTGTGTGTCTTTTCCCAAAACTTCAGTATTTTTCCAATTTCCTTTGCCTTTCCTTTACCTTCTATCATATGTGCTTTCCAATCATTCCTACATCTACTCCTTGAATTGTCTCAAGGACCCCTCTGTGAAATAACCATTTCCCTTCTCCTAATTTATATTTTTGATGAATTGTGTCAGAAGAGAACTAGCCTCTACCTACCTGTACTTTAAAGTCCTTCAGCACACTAGTGTTTCTTTTCCCTCACTCTCCTAGTGTTCTTTCTATTTCCCCTTCCTTCCCTTTCAAGAATGTACCTAACCACCTTTCCATCCATATACATTTTATAGGCTTTTATTCAGATAAACCTCTTCACTGTCCTCTCTGTTCCTTGTTTGACTTCTTGATTTACAGCTGTATATTTCCCTTTATATCCCTCTTTCCACCAATTACTGAATTCTGCTTTCAGTCTCTGAGCTAGCGGTATCAATGTAAAATGCCTTTTGAAATTGGTACTCCCAGTCCTCCTAACTTTCTATCCTCTCACAATCTATCCTTTGCTATTCTACTTCTTTCCACTCTCTGTATATAACCATATCACACACCCACAGAATATCCTCTATTTTTTCTCTTGCTTTTTTTAATTCAATATGTCTCCAGATACAAATTACATGCAGTAAAATTATGCACCTCACCAGACTAATCCTTCCCCCAATCTCTAAGCTTTCCCACCCACTTATCCAACATTGTGCTTATCTACCCCCCCCTGTGTTTCTCCCAGTTTCTACACCTGACTTTCTCTACTTCTTGGAAAATCCTTCAAACCCAAATACCTGTCTCCTTCCTATATTTCTTTCAGTTTCCCCGCTCTCCCTTCTTATTTCTTACTCTTATTAATGTTGACTTTTCTGGATGATACTGGAATCCCATTTCACACTTTACTGCTCTAAGAATTTGCAAAATCTGCAGGAGATGCTTTTTTACATCCTGTAATGCCATCATACAGCCATCTGTAAACAAGAAGATATTACCTTTATTAAAACTGCTTTCATATTTCTCCCACGTCTTTATTTCTTTGCACCAAGTATTCAATTACCATTATGTATATCCCTTCACATTTCTATTTTGTCCAATGATTTTCCATTTATAAATAATTTAATTCAGATGGCACTGTCATCTATTCACTGAGTCTATTCCCCATTTCCCACTACCTACTCTATTGCCTTAAGCATAAATTTGTAAGGAATACAGACAAAAAAGGTTTTTGTATATCCATCAAAACTACTCCTGTCTTCCCTTTTCCATTCCTTCTATACCAGCCCCAAAAAAATTAATAAGGCATGTCACAAAAAGAAATATTGTCAGCCTAGCTATCTGGAATTTTGTAAATAACTGCATGTCATTTGTGAATATTAATTTATACAGAAGTGTGACAGAGGGAGATACTGCCAGCACAGCTGTCTGGAATTTTGTAGGTGGTTATGTGTAATTTGTGAATATCAACATGATTCATATGCTTTTGTTACATATGTATTAGAACTGTATGTCATATAAGATGGTTTGTACAGACATGTGCGGAAGGGACATGTTGTGAGGTGCTCAGCCTGGGGATGTATCCACATTGTACTCTACTGGAAAAGAACAGAAATGTATACAAACTATTGTAACTGTGTAAATGTAAATGTTTTAACAGTGGGAACTGGCACGTAGAAGGTTAACTTGCAAAACTAGTTGAAATTAAATTATTTTATAACCACATAATAAAAGAGATGTTATCTTTCAGATTAAGTGCAACAGGAGACATAATGTCTAGCACTAGAAGTTTTTTGTATTGTCTTTAAATGTGGAGGAATGTAAATTATTTTAGACTTCCACCATTTGCCAAAAGATCTAAGGTCTATGTGTTTTTGCAGGTAGATGGTAAAATCAATGGTTGTGAGCCTGGGAATTGATAGTCAGATGACAAGAAGTGATGCCATGCTACCCCAGCAAAACTCTCTGAGACAGAGACTGTGCATTCCGTATTTGTCTTTGACTTGACAACATCAGCTGGAAAACCCACTCACCAAATCTATCTTGCCTTGCTATGAGTAAGTAAGTCTAGGGTACAGTAATTTCTCTTAGATACGATTAGGAATATAGTGAAGTATAGCTTAGATGTTTTCTTTATTTATTTGAGACTGTCCTGCAATATTGTTGTAACTATGTCCTGTGATTTTGAACTCTGATGTTACTGTGATGATTTACTGAGGATAGGTTGGTTAATGATTAAGGATGAGACAGATTTCTCATGTGCTTTTAAAACAGGAAAAACTGGTTACTGATTAAGGATGAGGCATATTTCTCATGTGCTTTTAAAACAGGATAAGTTGGTTACCAATTATGGACAGGACTAGTGCCTTACTCAGAGACTTATGTTTAGGCCTCTGCTCTGCATGACATTGTGGACTGTCTTTTCTATCTCTTAAAACTTATATTCTGCAAAATCTTACTGCTGGCACACTCATCAAAGTTATTAGAAAAGAGACAATTGTGTACTTTTATCATTTACCCATAGTTTTTGGAATTTGCTGTCTGTATCTGTCTTTTCATGACTTCTAGAGGGTCCAATATTTGGTAGATACCAACAGTAATCAACAGAGAGACACACCACAGACAAAGCAGCTAGAGAACAAGCCACCATCCCATTTACACATGTGGCAGCAAGTACTGAAGAAGATTTAATCACACAATATTCTGCATGAGGGACCATGGGTACTGAATACACACTGCACTATCCATCACATTCCTGCTACTACACTTTCATGCTTGTACTAAACAGAAATATGAACTTCTACATATTACATCCAATACGCCATACTACAAACTAGGATATATTGACTACATAATTTCACAACTGGACATAACATTTCAAGAATTGCACCCTACACTACTCTAGCTCAGTCATTGTTATCATAACATGTGGCATAGGCATTCCATCTATCTATATATTTGGCTTTTAATAAATGTGCTATAGGTGCTAGGTCAGTTTTAGTCACTATGAAATAAGGTAGTAGCCACAGTTGATTCTGAAGACATGATCAGTAGCTGATCAGACACAGGATAGCCATTAACAATTGGACTGGCAACTGAAAAACAGAATCCAATCCCCATTAGTTCTCATGTGTGAAATACATTCTAGAATAGTTTCATCATATACACTCTCCATTTCTTAGAAGGGATATTGTCTCCAATTGGCATTTTCCACTTATTTCAATGTTCTGTTGTGAAAATATTTAACTTTTACACAAGTGTTTTCTATTTCTGTGAAAGAAAACAATTACTAAGTATGAACAACATAGGACCTTGAGGTACTGGACTTTAAGTACTTCTTGCTCTGACTGCACATCATTTGTATTCTGGATATAAACAATGTTTCCAGGTCTCAGCATTAACAACTATTTGGATTGTGGATATAAACTATTTTTACAGGTCTCAGCAATAACAGCTAGTCCACTGATACGTTGTGGTAATACTTATTACCTTCCTGGATAGCTTGCCATGCTACTTGAATACCGACAAGCTATTCTGGCTGAAGTAAAGCTAACGATGAGAGATTAGTTCTCACTCTCCCTCCCATCAACAACTGAGAAGGCAAAAGCCCCATGGGCCAAAGACATGTACTTCTATATTGTATGTGGTATCCTACTTTGAGCTGGCAACACATTTTTCATAGTATCTTTTACTATTTTGGTAACTTTCTCAACTTTCATTACTTGTAATGTGTTTAATTTCCAACTTTTGTGAAAACTGTTGAATTCTTGGCTGATATACTGCACAAATGTAATAGTGACCAGTATATCTGGGATGCTCTATCATACAAAAATAGATTTTAATAATGTTATGACGGTCTGAAATGAAATGTTTAATGACTTCATGATACCAGAGTAATCAGTGCAGATAAAGTACTGACTGTCTCTGTAATGGGATGTATGTGATAAAATACTGACTGTCTCAATGGGATGTATGGGAAGCAGTCTTATTCCATGGACTATCCAACATTTTATAAAAAAATGAACATTTTTAGGGAAGCTTCTGTGAACACATTGCAAATATGAATTTTGACTATCACTTCTGTATCTCTTGACATGTCTGGCCAAAATAAGGCAGCATATGTTTTTTCTTGCAACTTGACAATTCTTAAACTGACTTTATGTGTTATCTGTACCATGAGTTTTCAAAGCTGAATAGAAGACATTACTCTGTTAGACACCAACATCAGACCTTGTGATGCCTATATTTCTTTATGGTAAGCATAACACTTTAATTGGCAATGGAACCTTCTTTTTAATCATTTGGCCATCCAGTCAAAATCATATTTTTCAGCAATTGCAGTTCTAAATCATTTTCCATGCCAAAAAAATTCTGACAGTTTTTCAGAAGAAATGGATAAATAAAGGAACACAGGCATGAACTCTAGAGTCTGCTGTAAGAGATTCATTCATGTATGTATTTATTTATTTACAGAGTGGATGGGCTGGTCATTAGACATATATCAGCCAAGAACTATGCTCACTGAGGAGCACAAACAGAACAGCACAGTAATTCAATTACACAACACAATTACATAATATAGTAGACACCAATGGAATTGTTTTACATTCTTTGCAAGAGGATTTTACCAATAGCAACAGAAATCAACAGTGATTAATTTTACGGTTTTACATTATTCAGTCTACTGAATATAATCAACAGACTCAAATGTTAATATTCACAATGACATTGTAAACATCAGCATGGTACCATGCATGTGCTTGGAAAATTAAATGAAAAAAAAAACAACAAACAAACAAACAAAAATATATTTTTTTCCAGGGGAAAATCTCCCTGCTCTCCCACACCTTCCAACGAACTCTCAACTAACTCCAAGATCACACAATATTGGGGTAAAGGCATATTTCACAATCCTGAGAAATGTAAGATCTTGCGTATCTGTTGACCATCAGTTTAGTCAACCAAATTTTGTCAACTAAACAGAAGTTGACCAAAATACAATTTGATTATATTCATGGCTCCCATCTATGTAAACGGTTGCACTGCAATAGGTTAGCATACCACAATGCCAGCAGAAGGAATGTTGACCATAAAAAGTCAACAGTTGTGCTAGATCAGCAAACTCTGGGTGACAGAATATTGGGAATTGTGCGATCTTGGAGTTAGTATATATAACTAGCAGGGGATGTGGGGTCACAGCCCCCCATATGGGGCTGCAGGGGGGCTTGTCTCCCTGCACAAATAATGTTATTTTGTTTTTTTTTTTGGTTGCATGTATCAGGGGTTTTACTTGTGCGTGTGCAGTTGAGTGCCAGCATTTCCATTATTGACCTTTTGTGGGTGACATTCTTGCTGTCAACATTAAGGTGTGTTGACTTATTGCAATACTCCCCAATATATATATATATATATATATATATATATATATATATATATATATATATATAGGATCACTACATAATCTTGAACTTCTGGAATACCGAAACCCAAAATCTCGAGACTATGTAGCCAAATCCCCTAAATACTGAAAGACCAGAAGTGCGAAATTTAAAATCCCGATGTTTGGAGATATTGAAGTAACGCTTCTAGTGTTGCGGTTTGTTTATGGATGGGTGAAAGTTCAGGCAAGTATCTATGTGTAAGTGTGTTGGTTGGGGCTTTAATGTGTGTCAGTGTGTTGTGACTGTGATGTTTGTGTGTGTGTGTGTGTGTGTGTGTGTGTGTGTGTGTGTGTGTGTGTATGTGTGTGATGGACTGTAAAATGTGTGGGTGTGAGTTTCCTTTGTGTCTGTTTGTGCAATCTTGGAGTTAGTATATTTAAGTAGGGGAGGTGGGGGTGCACAGGGGCTTGTCCCCTGCTTATCTGTAGTGTAGGATTAGATTTTTGATTGTGGGGGGGGCAGTTGTGTGTATGTGTATGTGTGTGCTGTATATGTATTGTACATTTGGGATTTTGAATTTCGCAGTTTTGGTCTTTCGGCATTTAGAGGTTTTGGTTATATAGTCTCAAGATTTAGAAATTCGGTATTTCAAGATTATGTAGTGATGTATGTATATATATATATATATATATATATATATATATATATATATATATATGTGTGTGTGTGTGTGTGTGTGTGTGTGTGTGTGTGTGTGTGTGTGTGTGTGTGTACTTTAGAGAGTAATCAGTTGTCACTAAAACACTAAAGTTTGCAAACACTTTCAGTTAGTCTTGAAGTGTTGTGCAATTCAGGTGGTGCAAATGGATAAAGCCTTAACTATTGTCCAGGAGACCTAAGTTCAAGTAGTGGTTTAGATGGACAATGAATCTGACAACTGAAGGCCATGCTCATCCTATGGGGAAGGGAAAGGCAGAGCAGACTGCATAATGCCATAACACCTCAGAGAAGGGTCAGTGATGCAAACTCTGGCAGGAGGGTGAGTGGTTGGCTCACCAAGACATTGTTTAGTGCTAGTCTTCTTAACAGGTGTGTAAAGGTATGAACCAACATGCAATAGGAATTTTGGGGCTGCTCAGTGATGCAGATTATATATCCACTGCCCAGGGTGGAATTATGCCCAAAAGAAATCACCTCATAGCCAAGATGCTGGTATGAGCTCAAACAGTCATCATGGCTAAGTGAATGATGTTCCCTACTGGGTAACTCTCACTTCTGTGATTCTGAGTGGGTCCACCCACAAGAGAACACACAAGCTCATGTCCAGTAGGAAGAGACTTGATGGTAATCAGGCATGGAGGCAAAAAAAGACCTAGAAAAAAGTCTTTATAACTTCCAAAGTTTGTCGATTTTGTATCCAAACTGGAAATTGATTTAATCATGATTGAAAACTTAAGCAAATGCCCTGTCCCAAGATACCAAACAGAATATGAACCCAATCAAGGAGAATGCATTGCTTTTTCTTACAAATGGCCTCGCCCTCTAAAGGATGTCTTTGAAAATAATGGTGGGTAGGGCCTTAACTTGATTCGCCTAAATATAAAGGTGGCCAAAAGAAGCGTGGCTCTAGCTGTTGAAAGGAGTGGTGGAAAGTAATGATGGCTATGAGGATATAACAAAAAGATACATTTACAGAACTCTAGTTTGGAGAAGTTAGGAGTCTGTACTAGAATAAAAGGCTGTGACAAGGACACTGAATTCCATCCGAGGGAGTAACACATTTTTGTTGGTACCTTTCTTGCTATATGGAAGAAGAGGGAGGAAAGCCTGTAACAAAGTTTCACTTGGGATATAATGTTTTGTATCACTGTTTCAGCAGAACTGCAAATACAAATGTTGGGTCCAAAATGAGTGATGGGTCCCAGACATCTTTGCAGGATAGTGTGGAAGATGATGTTATCAGCATACCTCTCAACCTCTTAGAGCAAGAAATCTGGACAAAGCAATAAAAAATGGGGGACAAAGGTCAAAAATAGGGACAGATTTTAAGGTTTGCTCTTACAAACTTAGAAAGTTGATAGAATAACACATTTTGCATTAGCATGAACTTTCTGAAGAGTATGAAGTCTGAAACTCAAATTTCTGTGATTATTTTCTGACTTCAACCCTCAATGGCTAGTCATTGATTTGACAGAAAACCACAATTTTATGAGAAACAGTCCAAAAATATGAGGCAAAAATCTGGACATTCTGCGAAAATCTGTACAGTTGAGAGGTATGTGTAAGGGGTCTTTGAGGAGACTAAAAATACCAGAACTGCAGATGTTTAGGATTTATGGAGGTCCAGTGGCAAGCGGGGTGTTCAGAAAAGATTAGGGTTAAATGAAGTTCTACTTAGCACGATTTTCATTTTTTTAAACTCTCCTGTCTTCACAGAATATGGTTAGATATACATTTAAATTAGACATTTTACACTTAAATGCAAAAAATGCAATCATGCAGCACTATTCTTTTCTGAATAGTTCATAACACAGTAAAGTCTACTTACAGTTTCTCTTGCAGCTTAGGAAGGAAGCTTTCTGAGATAATATTTGTCTAAATGAAAAATGAGGCATAAGAAAGAAGACCTTGCTTCAGATCTTTAACAAATAGGGAGAAGAGAATGAGGCCTGGCACAGACCTCTGTGGCATATCATAACAGAAAGTAACGACTGTATATAAGAACAAGTGGGGAATATACACAAATTGATTGTTTGTGTTCTTTGAGATATGTCTGAGATAACATTTCTGTGATTTATTATAACACATCTGTGATTTATTATACCATTGCCTGGCTTGTACACTACAGTTAGATTAAACCTCTGCAACAAAATAAGCAGTTTCTACAATCTTGATGAATGTTAATGGCATTTTATGAAGTGGCTTCCAAAAATGCTTTTCAATATTTTATGGTCAGACTGTACAATAACTGGACTACCATCAATGTATTCACATATTTTACAGCTATTCACAGTGTCTAGCATTTCCTTCTTGAGATGAACATACGATATCTGCTAATCTGTCACGTCTCTTGATTTACACCCTTCAAGCTGAATATTCTGTAGCAACCCTACTCAAGTAGCAGATTGCTGGCATCAGCCTGCAGTACCTCAGGCATTGGCATGTCATAAATGTTTACAGTGGAAGCCTCTATCATTTATTTTTTAAACAAAATATTTTATTCTGATACTGCTGACAGTACAACACATCTTTCTCTAGGAATAGTCTCACTGGCATAATTATCTTCAACAAGTGTGGATTAAATGTTAACATAAATAATCTGACAATCACTTGAGTACTGTGTTATGGTGCATGACTGTTTTGTCTCAGGCTAATATATCATCAAGCTGTTTCAACAACACTTTCTAAGACTTCAGTGATGTGGGTCACTGACAGCTATAAAACCTCTGCAGCAGGAGAAATCTAAAAAGGCATTCTTAAAAACCTATACCTTCCAAGTTGGGTAATAAGGTGCATAGTCTATGACTGTCCTGGTCTAAGTTTATTTTTTCAACAGATTTTAAAGGAAAGTGCTCCCTAAGTAGGGCTTTATTCAGATGTTGAGAGTTAATGGAGATCCTGATCTTGTAAGATCTGACTACATTCCCTGTTCTACTGACCTATGGTTTGGGCTCATTCTGTTTGGCTATTACTCCCAAGTCTTTAATGAATTGCATTTCCTTTGTTTTAGTGCCACTGGCATGTTCCTAAGTGCATGTACACTAATCAGATCCTTCAGATTTATCTTTATTGGGTACTGTCCAGGTATGCTACCTAGATCTGTGAACAAATACTGCTCAACAAGGTCAGATGATGAATTTGCAGTCATCGCCTTCTTGTGCTTGTGATCCTGTATTACTGAACACTGCATTATACTGCTGAGGCTTAACTTTTCTAAAATGAATCATTGGGTGGGATTCATATATATGTTATCAGATGAGGTGAGCTATACTGCTGAGAAGTAATATAATTCAGAGCAGATCATTCCACTGAATTGCAGTAAGACTAATTTGCATGCTTAAGAACTGACCACGTCAATTGTTTAAACTACTGATGAGGTGAGTACCCACATATCTATGTAACCCTATATTCCCTCTCACACACACACATACACATATATACCCACATAATACAAACACACACACACACACACACACAAACACACACACACACACACACACACACATATATAAAACATTGAAAACTAACACCGGGAAAATTGTAAGTTGTCCAACACCACTGCGTATACAAGCCACACTAAACTCAACTCACACCCCCCCCTACTTAAATATACCAACTCCAAGATCGCACTAGTGTGGAAAAGGGCAAATGTCACCATGCTGGCCAATTGACCCTTTTCCTGTGTTAAACGTCCACTATTTTGCCATTCAGTGTCCTGATCTTTTTGGTCTCTTCATCTTGGGTATCTGGGCTTCGATTTTTCAGGTAAGTCGGTCTACTAAAGTAGACCCATACACACACACACACACACACACACACACACACACACACACACACACACACACACACACACACATATACATTTAGTTTAAGGTGTCAAAAATAGGGACACACACACACACACACACACACACACACACACACACACACACACACACACACACACACACACACACACACACACACACACACACACTTTTTGTGCAAAAACATTTATTTGACGTGAGATGTGTATATAGCCACCTTAGCCACATTCCATTAAATTACAGGGGGAAATAACAAAAGACAATCTTGCTTTAATTACAGCTTTACTATGCATGAAATATTTAAGAATACTGGCCACATTCTTTAACTCTTTGTCTTAAATCCATCATGTACACATCCAGAGACTCTTGTGAACTCTCATGTCCAGACTAGGCACCCATGTCACTTTTAACAGCTTTCTACACTTTACAGCTTTGTGTGATATTGCCTCTTTATTCAGTCTTAAAGAATTTCAGAATTTCTGTACATATTTCTTTATACCTTGTTTAAACTTTAAACAAAAAAATAAATATACCACTGCTTGCTGAAAATAAATGAGTGTATTTAGCACTTTTGTCCTGAAGTGAACAAAGGACTTCATCATAAGCACTCGACAGTAACATTTCATCAGTTAGGCAATGGAATTGCACTATCAAAAAGTTGCTTCCACTATGAATACCATGATTCTGCTGTCACAACATGTCTTGCCAGAAATTTTGGAGGGTTTGTTACTTGCAGATACCAATTTTAAGCAATAGAGGAGGCACACAAACACATGACCTAGTGAACAAGCAATCATTCCATTTATTTATATGGCAGCATGTACCAGACGAGACTTAAGTCACGTGCCATTTTACATGCAAGTAGTATTGAATGTGCACTGTGCTACACATTACAGAGGCAGGTAAGGAAGCATTTGCTTGGTTAAGTTTCAGTTTACGCTTGAAGATTTTTTGTAAAGTTAAATAACAATAGGGCACTGAATGATGCAAGCATAGCATCTTTCACTTTTACCACATCAGGATAGTTTATTAGTTAGATTTTAAATCTTTTGGCTTTTCCTGGTTAGGGGTCTCCACAATGGAACTCTGGTCCACTAATGATTGGCAGTGGATTTTTACGGTGCCGAGTTGCCAGCCCGATGCCCAACCTTCAAAGAAGGCACACCCATTCATACACACATCTTGTTAGTATGATCTATTATTTACTGATGCTTTATTTCTTGTATTCTGGTTGTGTTTAGTTGTAATATTCCTGTTAGCATGTTTACTGCACTTGAACATATAGTTTTATATTTTTGTCTGAACTGTGACTGAAATAGCCATATGGACCAGTTTACTTACCTAGTAGACAAAATAATAAATAAGTAATGAAAAAATGAATAATCATGTGGACCTCAGCTATAGCGGATCTCATTTAACATTATGTGTTCCCACCTGAAGCTTACAGTTTATAAGTATATCTGCTGACTTCCCCAAAGAACAAACACATTTTGCAGGAACCTTCAGACAGACAGGCCATGCAAACACAGTGTGTATCAATGCCAAGAGATAAACCTATATACTTTATTAAACAAACAAGCCAGCATTAACAGACACAATAGAAAACACAAAGAAGGCATATGAAAATACCTGTGCAAACACTTCCAAGCAAAAAAATCCTAAATCTTCTAGACTTTGTTACATATTTGGAAGCCGTACATATGTCCTCCCATTGTTTCTTAGTGAATTGCTTATCCAGTTTCTCTTCTCAATCTTTTCTAAACTCCTCTGAATGATTCTTATAGTTACTGTGTGATATTTTAAATGCCCTACTAATTATGCCTTTTTTAACAGCACTTCCTGTTCTAGACTGAACTAAAAATACTACCAGTGCAGGTATTTCCCTCAGAATTCCCCTATCCCTTTCTCTTTGCATATACTTTGATATCAGTGCCTGACAGGGAAGGCAGTCTTTAGCCTGAAATCCAAATTTCTTCTTGGCCTCTTCCCATTCTATTACATTTCTAATCATTTGTTTAAAATGCCCTTGTTCTTTTGTCATTTTCCTCTAGTAAATTCCACCCCCTCTTGCCTATTCTCTATACCCCTAATTGCAGTCATTCCTATGGCAGAATCCGCTTCCGTCATTCCTGCATTGGCTTAGTAATTAGAATATTTTGTGTTACTTTATGAATATAATATTTTGAATGATTTTTATTATTCTCCTTAAGGATCTGCATCCAAAATCCCATACTCTCCCTTTTTCATGGATTTCCCCTGCTTCATTATCATCCTTTTCCACTCAGAATTGTAACTTTATGCTTGTGTTATGTGTAAAAACCTTAACTCTAAAATATCACTTCAAATCAAGTAATTCTAAACCACCTCATTCTATTGGAAGCATCAACTTATCTTATCTCATTTTATCTTAAGACTCTTGCACTTTTCCCCACCAAGTTAAAATCTTCTAGCTGTTTATTAGCTACTATTCACAGCTTCTTCTCTGGTTGATAAAAATATGCCTGACCTGTGTATAAATACTTAATTTTATGATGTCCTCGTAAATATGGATATTGCTGAACAAAATACTTTGTGGGTACATACTTTACAACAACAGTCTTTGTTTTATCTTCATGACTTTTATATCCAGAAAAAAACTGAAACTGTCTCAAAATGTTCCACAATGCTGAAATATAATTTTCTGGTATCAATACCAATTATATCCTTGAATTTCTGAGTCTCTTATTTACTTTCCAATGGTTCTAAATATAATGCAAATAATACAGAGGAAAGATGACATTACTGCCTGGTTCCTCTTTCAAGACACAACTTATCAGAGGGAAACCCTCTCACTTTGATTTTTTCCTTTGATCCCTCATATAACTTCTTAATTAACATTATTATTAAATGAAGGGATGCAAATGCTCCATTGTCCTACTCATAAAATCCCAGCTTACTCTGTCGAATGCTTTCTCTGCATCGAGACCTACCAACAATGGTAGTATTTTCTCATGGTCTTCTTCCCTCTGGATCATCATTATTTATTGTTGTATTAATATTGTCAAACGATTGCCTCCCCTCCACAAAACCACACTGATTCATAGCTATCAGTTATGGTAACACTTTTCACATTCTTCTAGCCATTATAGACATAAACACTTTATAATCATGGTTTAAAATTGTAACTGGCCTCTATGAAGTTGGATCTGATTGGTCTTTGCCATCTTTAGGTAATACAGCCACCATAGCTTTTTGTCAAGTATATTGGTGCTTTCATTCCTTTTAAAAATACTGTTAAACAAAACTTTCCAGATCTTTATCACTTTCTTACTTCCTAGCTGACAACCTTTCACCAGAATACCTTCTATTCCTGGAGATATTCCTGCAGATTGGTTATACATCACTATTTTTATCTCATCTCCAACTGTTAATTGTTAATTGTTGAGCCACATCTACTTCTAACCTTGGCATGTGTAAGACTTGCATAAATATTTCCATTTGTTATTTTTTCTTGATTTCTACATTTTTCTGCTTTATACAAATTTTCATAAAATTTCCAAAATATCTCTAATACCTCTACAGGTTCTCTGGTTATTTTTCTTGTTACAGCTTCCCTAAGTTTGGCAACAACTCTTTATATTTTCTGTTGCCAAAGTCATTGTGCTAAACATGTTTGTGCTCTGGAGCTGTTGTGCTTAACAACAATCTTTCTAAATGCATGCATATTATCCAGGTGCATCCGTATTTTCTCTTTAGCACTCTGTAATTGTGCCTCTTCCTCTTCTGTGAGATTCTCCTTATTCTGCAATAGTTTACCCTTCATCAGCACCTCTAAATAATTCTTATTACTTCTTAAACCATATCTCTTTTTCTTTTCTTTCAACTCTGTTTTTAAGTTCCACTTTTATTTTATCCCATTCACTACCTATAACTTCTGAAGAAATTTCTGTCTTCCCTAATAACTCCTGAATAATTTCCACTACCCATTTCTCAAATTACACATTTTTTTTAACAGATAGGTGGGGAAGTGCCAGTGTCTTATTTTTACTTTATTACCCTTCATTTTTATCTTGGTCATTACTGGCGCATGATCTGAAATAGTTATTGGGTATATGTCAAAGCTCTCAATTAAATGTACATGTTAAAGTCTACCCAAGTTTCTACTACTGAATTCATATCTTCTGCACAAAATGTTTTCAGAAATGTCTTCAAAATTCTACCCTCTTTTGTTATATTTTCCCTTCTAGGCCAGATACATCCTCACTGTTGTAAATCAAATGCCAGTCCCTACCTATAAGTAATATTCCCTGCTGAAAGATAATTATTTCTCCCAAATTTTTTAAGCTCCATAATACCAGTTTTAGTTAGATTATAAATACATGCCAGTACAATCTTCCTCCCTTGCTAGTAGCCCCTTACTACAACAAATCTAGCATTGTTATCTTTTTTCCTCTTCAATCACTATTGGAGCTCCTCTAGAAATTAGTACAAGTACTCCTCTTGTCCTTTGTCCCTGATACTCTGCTGAATATCCATCCTGAAATCCATTCTTTATCACATTCACATGCACAGTTCTATCCAACTGTGTCTCCTTTAGCATTGCTATTTGCACTCTGCATTTCTTAATATAATTCAATACTCTTTCCTTTTTGTCTATAACTGCAAGACCACTCACATTCCAAGATAATATTGAAAGTGCCACCATTATGATAAGAGTGTATTATTCCAACCTATAATATATGACAACTTTTTTAAATGTCTATTTCCAGTTTCTGTGATTCATGCACTCATCGTATGGCAGGCTGACCTCTTATACAGTTATTTCTTGTCCTTTCCATATGAACCAGTCACAATTTAAAAGACTTTTTTGTTTTAAAGAAAACCCTCAAACAAAAAAACAGATGATGTCTCAATTTGATCACTAAAGCAGAACTGAAGATTCTTTTTGCACATGAATAACTTTAGTTCCTGTAAAACATCAACTAATCACACTTAAAAAAAGGCACATAAGTAAAACCTTTCGTAAAAAAGTCAAAGAATATATCACTAAAAAACGTACTACTGTAATTAAAATCTTAAAATCCTTCTGCTTATAATCCATCAAGCCCACAAAATAATTCAATGGTAACCCCATTGGCTCCTTCTCTTCAACTGATAATGTCTCTGATTGGATGTCACAAGTGTCAGTCTCACTCTGTTTCTCTGTGTCAGGTTGGATCTGTGAGCTGCCAGAATCTGGACCTCCTCAGGGGAAGGTGTTCTAAAAAAGTCATCAAATGGGTCACTCATGTGGTGCTGCAGCATTTAATTAAATTAATTTATGCACCCTTCCTTTGTAAAGCAAATTAAAACTGTGTTACAACTAGAGTGGTCTGTGTTGCCCTCTGTGAACCCTGCAGGGCTTTTTATATTAGGAAGATCAAGAAAGCTTTATGTAGTCAGAAATATCAACATATTAACAGTATAGGAAGAAAACATACAAAAATGTTTTATTTAGTAAACTGTGTGACATTTAAAAAGTTTGTCTTTTTAAGTTTAGAAAGAATAACTCCCTCTTCAGGGGGGGAGGGGGCTGGTGAAAGTGACTAGAAAAGAGAGAATTGTTTTGGCAGCTGTATTACAATGCCACTTCAAGCCCAGGATTAAATTAATCTGTACATATTAGTAGTATTTTATATTATAAAGTAGCTTGGTTGTTAAGTGTTATTCTTGGTTTTATGTATTTTTCAGTTTTTATGAATGGTATATGTAATTTTGTGCCACATGATATGATTTGTGGCTTATTTAATCCATGGGAATAAGACTTAAACTATTTCTGATGAATTATATGTTGAAATTGCAGACAAAAGCACTCAAATAAATCGTCTCTCACTTTTGACGTTTACCATCAGTCTGCATTCCTTTTTATTTAACTTGAATAATAGCATAATCATTTAATACTACACTGGTAATGTTGCTGCAATGTCCCATTTTAAAATTCATTTTACAGTGGCTTACTTTGGTTTTTACAAGTTTCTTATACCAAATATTATCTTAGTGGTATAACAATAAGTTAACAGCCCAAAGTAAGCAGTTTCTATATTTTCAGTTCTGGCAAGATGTGGCCACTTGGCTCTCCCTAGAAGGAAGGATGGGTTGTGTATACTCAGGGGTACTCAGGGCAGTGCTAAAAACCTGGTGGAGACCTGATAGCATGCTGGGATACCTGGAGGGAACATCCCTTGTGGAAGTAAGGAGATGTCTTCTTCTATCATCCTATTGCATGCCCTTTCCCTATAACTTGCTGTGTGCATGCATTAAGAATGAAGAAACATAAGCATGAAAATCTGAAACCACCTCTAATGGCTGTCTGCATGATGTACCCTCCCAGCCAGCTCTCATCCTGTGGTGGTGGTGAGCAAATTGGCCAGTTAGATGGGGAGGGGGCTGATGGCCTACAGACAGAAGGAACAAAGAGTAAAATATATGTGGTCTGTTGAAGATGAGCCTGCAGGTTTCAAAACAAAGAAACAAATGTTCCAAACGTCATTGATACTGCATTTTATAAAATAGGAGACACATTTTTACCTCAATACTTAGACATTTTTTATAGCGTGAAAAAACTTAAAATACCAAGTTTTTTTGGTATTTTAAAAATATACCAGGTAGTCACTGGACCACCATTTAAATCAATGGCCTGTGTTACAGCCTCCAAGACATGGCCTTTGGTCATGGTGGTTGATGAGAAATTAAACATGGTAACAAAATATTTCCAAATACATTAAAGCCACTTTTGATTTTTTAAAAGAAATTAACACTATTAAGACTGATACCCATAATTTAATAGACACACTTGATGATAAATCTTTGTATTCTATAAGCTTGATCAAAGTGAGTATTCAAGCAGTTGACAGGTGGCTATAGCTATGAAAGGTGCATTTTCCTCAGAATATAATCAAATTAATAAAAGGTTCATTGCAGTTAGTGTTTGTCAACTATTTTTTTCAACAATAAGCTTTTTCATCAATTAACTGGTGCAGTTATAGGTGTAGTATTGTCCCTGAGTTATGCCAGTATACTGATGGCAGCTTGGGAATGTTAGCACATTTTAGAGTCTGACAGTTAAACTGTATTAGCTTGTATTTTATTGATTACCCATTTCTTGTTTGGCAAAGTATTCAAGAATCTCTTATCACATTTTGAACACATTAATAAGGCAACTACTGTAGATTTTTGCATTTATTTGCAGCAACATTTTTAAAGTATTATGTATTTGGATGTAAAGGAGTATAAAGATCTATGGAACAACAGGTTATTGATGAAGAGCCATACATGTGAGGTCAGTAATAATAACAATTTGTATTTTCCAGTCCCCGTCTGAAATGTTTGTTTGTGTTTTGTCTTTCGGCTTTTCCCGGTTAGGGGTCGCCACAGCGGAACTCCGTTCCGCCCATCTGAAATACCTGAAGTTAAATGTAGATAAAAGGTGTTTTATCAGATTATCTAAACTCACAGCAAGAAAGAATCTGAGAGGGAAATGTTTATCATGAATATAACATATCTTTACAAGAAGGAGTTTTATTGAGAAAGACTTGGATAAAGTCATTTAGGAAGTAGTGTCAGAAAGTTAGGGCAATTTTAAAACTGTTACACTACTGATCCACTGATTTAAGACAACAGCGTTATGTCCAGTTTTTGGTGATGTTAACTTTAATAGGCTGGTTCTGAGTTACAGTAACTGTGTGATTTGCATCAAGAACATTGTGAAGGAAAACTGGAAACTTTTGAAAGGGAACAAAGTTTTCATTAGAGCTGTTGGTTATAATCCTATTTTTGCCAACAAAAGAAGGATTAATTTGAAATCCTTATTTGAGTGTTATAAGCTTGGAAGGTCTTTTTGTGATTTTTGTAGAGCCTGCAGGCTGTCTCCAAAAGTTCATATTTTTTACAACAGAGAACTGGTACTACATTTGCGAGTAAAGTTCTACAATTGTGAAACAAGTTGTGCTGTTTACATGGCCAATTGCCTTATTTATGATGCTGTTTACATATGTAAGACAGTGATAAATTAGGACAAGTAATCAGTGAATATATTTATACAATCAAATCTAAATGGAATTGCAATAGCATGTGTAGACATGCTCAGAATTATAATAATTTTAAAAATATGCTTTGTATTGGAAAAGATCATTTAGATGAAAAAACTTAGAGACTTGGATGCACTTTAAAATGGCAATTTTTTTGGGACTGATATATATCCATTAAGTCTAACCAAGCTTTGAGTGACAAGTATGTACTAAAATAACAGACATAAAACATTAAAAGAAAGTAACAAACTTTTTTGTTACTAAAGCTGTCACTGAGTATGCCTAATATTTTATACCCAACTGGATGTAATGTATTCATTTTTATGAAATGTATTCATCATCAACTACTGCAATATCTACTACATAATAACCTGATCTCTGATACCCAACATGGTTTCCAACCAGCTCACAGTGCATCTACAGCCCTATATTATTCTTTAATGATAATATTAATAAAGCAAGAGACTCTGGTAAACTAGTATCAGCTTTAGTTCTAGACCTCTCTAAAGCTTTTGAAATGGTCTCTCACTCTGAACATCTCACCAAACTCTCCAACCTTGGCTTATCACCCCCCTCTACCAAATGGTTTCACAGCTACCTCACTGGTAGACAGCAATCAGTAAAATGGCAATGTGCTACCTTACCATTCCTTCCTAACACAATAGTTGTTCCACAGGGATCCATAATTGGACCTTTATCCTTTAACATATTTATCAATAACTTACATACAGCCTCAGGTCAAGGTACTCTTATTCAATACGCAGATGACTATACCATCATCTGTTCTTCTACCACTCTAACAGACTTAAAACAAATTACTTAGCAAGCATTCACTTCTATTGAATCTTGGCTCACTAGAGCTCAACTCGCACTCAACCCAAACAAAATTAAGCTCCTCCTCTTCACACCTAAATAACTCTCCCCTGATAAAACAGTATTTGAAAATTTTTCCTTAAATAATACTAAAATTGAAAGAGTTCCCCATACTAAATTACTAGGTGCAACTATTGATGTCAAACTCAAGTTTGGCCTACATATTCAAAGTAGCACATGAAAGCACACCAGAAGCTCAGCTTATTATATACGAATAAGCACTTTCTGAATACTCTTACTAAAATCATGCTAGCCAAATCATACCTCCTACCTTCATTACTTTATAGAGCCCCAGTTCTGAACATCTTATACGCCTCCTTAAACGCTAAATTAGAAGCTGCTACAATAAAATCACAAAGCTCACACTGAGTGCTAGGCACTCATCACATCATTGTAAATGTCTACAGTCTATCAATTTGCTTAAACTTCCAAACCTTCTCTCTTATCTCCAGCTCATAACTGTACATAATATTATCTATAAATCATTAGACTGCCCAGCCATCAGTCATTTACTTTACCTGTACATCCCAAACAGAACTCTCAGCTCTGGAGACAAACAGCTCCTCACCATCTCTAAACCCTCCACGTCTGCCGACCAAAGTCTTCACTCCTACTCTGTTGCTAAAGCTTGGAACTCCCTACCACTTAATATCAGGTTGGTTGCTAATCTTTCTTCCTTTAAATCCTCACTAAAAGAATACTTAAAAAAATACTGGCTCTGTTCTGGTTTCCATCCTGGGTGAAACTAGCTAAGTGTGTGTTATTTGTCTTTCTTCTGCCATTCTTTCTGCTTTCTTCACTTACACACTCTCTCCCTCTCTCTCTGCTTCTCTACTCCCCCCATCCTTATTGTTCCAGCCTTTCTCCTTACCTCCTCTGTGAATGCCTATGCTCCATAGCCAATTTAATCACTATGTCCTCCATCTTTTACATAGCTGCAGCAACCTCCTGACCTGAGCTATATGACTTTTTGTTTACTATCCTTTCTATCCCTTACCTCTAATATTTCTCTCTCTCTCTCTCTCTCTCTCTCTCTCTCTTTCTCTCTCTAACAGCTCTGGTAGGTCATCTGACTATACTTTACTACAATCTTTTGACCTTTTAGCGTATTCATGACTTATCCAAACTAATTATTAACTTTAAAGAATGTATCAATCACTTTACTGCTATTGCCCTCTTCTCAATTCATTTTGTATCTCTACCTTAAAGACTGTACTATATTGCCTTTTTCTCACAAATTTTATTGTAACTGCAATTCATAAATATTTACCTTTTGTATATTTTGTTTAATTGTTTTTTAAAATGTTGTAATGTGGAACCATTCTCCCCAGCCTCCACTGAAAAGGAGCTCTTTATGGCTAAGTCAGACTTTCCCAGTAAACAAATAATAAATAAACAATATTAAATAAACAAACTTCATTTTTGTTGAAGAAGTGATCCATATTTTTGACATAGTCACACCTTTGATATATTTTTATTGGGTACTGTGGTGGAAAATGGGTTTTGAAATGTTTTAAATGTCAGTAATTAGCTTTGGTAATTGTCTGATGAAGTTCATTACAATTTACACAGTAAAAACATTTACAAGCTGTTCTAAATGTGTTTTGTTAAAGTTTGGCTTGTAAAATTCAGTTTGATGCTTGCTTTGACTGACTGTTTCATTTTATTTTGTTTGTTATTCTTATAAAGTGCTTTAGTCACTTACATCTTGTTGACAACAAAAGTAAACATTATTTACATATGCCTGAATTCAGGTTAATACCTAAATCTAATGAATACTCAAGTATTCATACAAAACCTGGTCCAATACTACCCTACAAAAGGTGTTGCATGCAACTTTCATCCTCTTTGATCAGTCTGAAATTCAGGAAAGTGTATCACCTGAGATCTGTTAGCCTTCAAAATGTAAGCTCTTGTATTGTAGTACTCAACAGAATGTGCACTGCATTTCACTGTGTATTCTTATTAATGCAAAGTCACATTTCTCTCCATTCTTTATAAAGCCAGCTCTTCAGTGATACACTGCCTTACTATGTATTGTACTTCAGCCCATTAAAACCTAACACTGTCACACTACAAACAAGTGAATGATCACTGGATGAATCTGGAAAGACACAACATAATCCAAGACAACTGTGTCAGGTCTCACTACAAACAAGTATTAACCTGAATTCAGGCATACGTCTTCCCCTAGCATTTGTGCATGTGAGGACTGTGGTGTTTGTAACCTTTTTCAGATTCTAATTTACATTTAGGCAGGGACTAGATGGTATAAAGATAAACATAAAAGAACAAATCAGATCACATTTAACATGACAATCTATCCAATCAATGAACTCTGTTTTGGGTGCAGTTATATGGTGCTTGTGAGAAGGAAATCCCATATGTATGGCAGTATCACTGTGATGTAGAGGTACTGGGTGTGCTAGATGGAGTGTTTAAAAGTGTTGTTATACCACCTTTTCTGCCCTAGATACAGTACATGCAGTGCTGATGTATTCCAGAGGTAAGTGTTGCACATCGATGCAGTATATGGCAATGATGTAACTGTTGTGCATCATTTGTAGTGTATGACAGTGTTGTGAGGCACAGGTAATTGACTGTGGTCGGTACAGAGTATGTAAGTACTGATTTGTTCCAACCCGAACAACTTCCTTTGTTAGTTGCAAGGTATAGCAGCCCTGATTTGCTGCAGACAGGATGTATGTTTGTCAGTCTGATATATTTCAGAGGTAACTACCTGTTCTGTGCTAGTTGCAGTGTATGAGTGTGCTGTGATGTAGAAGTGATGGTATTTGCTACATGCAGTGTTTAATAGTATTGATTTATTCAGATATTAACTGCCTGTGCTTAATGCAGTATATGGCATGCTGATGCATTCTACAGGTAACTGCCTTTTTGGTAACAGTGTATGGCAGCTTTGGATTGTAGAGTTAACTATGCTAGAACCAGTGTATGGGAGTGGGTTTCAGAGGTAATAGTTCATATTAGATGTATTTTATGGCAGTGGGTTTCAGAGGCAACAGCTCATGTTACATACACTGTATGACAACTGTTTTTGGAAGCAACAGTTCATATTAGAAGCAGAGTAGGGTAGATGGTTTCAGAGGCAGCACTTCAGTTTATATAGTGCGTGGGAATGGGTTTCTGAAACAAAAGTGCATATTAAATGTAATGTGTGGTAATGGGTCTCAGAGGTAACAGTTCCTATTTGATACAGTCTGTGGAAGTGCTGATGTGCTACAGATGTGACTTTGTGTTCTATTTACAGTATATGATACTGTGCTCTTAAATGTGCTCCATTCTTCTGCTCCTGTAACCTTTGCCACTATGGCAGTATCCTAGTGGTCAGTTCGTATGCTTGGCTCATTTAAATCATAGCAGGTATGCCTTTTAGCCCCACCCCAATGGACTAGCATTCTTCCTTGTGGCCAGGTTGTCCTGCATCTGCTAGGAACTGTAAAAGACAATAATATTAGGAATGGCCGAGTCTTACTATAGTCCCATTTTCCATTGAGGGTCCTCTGAATCACAGTGCAGACATTCTACACTCTTATGTTGTGGTCCTGCCTTCTTCTACTTGACCAGGTTGCCCTGTGGCTATTAGGAAACAACAGTAAAGAGGAAGGCCAAGTCTCACTATAACCCTATTTTCTGCTTACTCTCTAGAAAAACACAGTTTAAGGCCTTCTACTAGCTATGTGAACATAGATTAGCCTTGCAATTGCCTTGGACCTTGGTATTGTGACTCTGACCCTGCTGCTCTTACTGCTGTGGAGTCATTTATTTATTTATTTGACATATGTTGACTGGGAAAGTCTAACTGGGCCAGTAACCTATTTTCAGCGGAGGCCCAGGGAGAAAAGCTCCACAAAGAAAAAATACAAATGACAAAAATACATATGACAAAGAAAAATACAGTTACTAAATTTACAAATGGAGTGTAGCTCACCTGTTATAAGGTAAGTCTATTGACATAACAGACAATTGATAGACATTTACAACAGAAATCATAACAAAGCAATAAGTACAATGATATGAGCTGAATACACTTAGTTTTGTCAATTACAATTCTTTTAAGTAGATTATTGGCTGCTTATGCTCTGTAGCCATACCAGACACTTTTTTTTAATTCCATTAGTGTTAATCTTTCCTTCTGTCTCTTTGGTCACTTTCTGCTTCTCCAAGTACAGACTGACTACACAAAACCATGCAACACAGCAGCATGAAATGTTTACAGGATAGTGCTTAACTTAAACATAACTCCATAGGTGCTTGACTCTTTCTATTAAAGCATTTCACTCTATTAAACTATTTTCAACCTCTTTCTTTTGCAATGCTTTTTATCTTGAGAAGAGATGATAGTTTTTTGTAATATAGAGATTTTCTTTTGGATAAATCCCATTGTTCTTCCTCAGTACACTCATTTCTGCTGTGCTCCTGAACCTATCTCTGCTGCCACCCACCCTAGAATCATTTTCGTTATTTTCTTCCTTATATTCACCCTTATTTCACCATAAGTCACCCTTCCAGTCAGTCATGAAAATCTTCCACTTTCTTAGGCTCCTCACCTCTGCTATATGTATGGGTTGTGGTAATGGTAGCAGATTTAAGAATTTAGAAAGGAAATTATTAGCAGTGAGTTGGTCATTTGCAAACTGATGTTCCACTTAAAACATATATAATGTTTTCTCCGGTTTGCTTTACCACTCTATTCATCTTCATACAATCGCTTGAATAACTAAATCCAACTCATTTAACCGTTGTTCTTCTAAGCAAGAGCAAACATGTTTCACAGCCTCCACACAAGTTATTCAAAGTAGCACCAGTTTTAGTCATTCTTCTATTAAGAGGAAACATAGAGTCCAAACCGGATCCCCAGTCTCAGTCATTTTCCCCATAATAAAACACCCATTCTGATAAAATGCTGCCTGTTGAATGCAGGTAGTATTAAAACAAAATATGAACAGTTAGATCTTTTTCACCACAACCACTCAACAGATTTTGGCCGTCACTTGACTTACTGATTAAAACTGACACCCTAGATTTATACTGCATCTTTTCCAGGTATAAATACATTTTTCAATATAGCAGGACTGAAAGGAGGTGGCAGGATATTGATACTGCATGAAGAAAGCATACATGTTATCAAACAAGCTGTGCTAAAGATCATGACCCCAACTGACTTCTTATCACCATAACAATAACCAAAGGCCATTTACTCCACATTGCAGTGCCACACTTCTTACCTACCTCTTTTTTTAGAAAAATTCCAGTACATCATTACTAACATTCTTCACAAAGACAAACCTTACAAAAATCATATAATCCAAGGGAGTTTCAATCTAAATGTGGCATGTCCCATCAAAATCAAGACCAACATATCCCTGTCAGATATCTGCCTTACCTCAAATAATGGAGGAACTGATAAAATCCCAATTTCAAGTCAGGAAATCACACCTTTCTTAACTTCATGAAAACAAACATTCTACCAAATTCTCCTGAATATCCATACTGTCACCATCCCTAAGCCGCCAATATGTTTTAATATTACTAAGCTATGCAAAAATTTTCCTCCTGAAGTAATATCCATCTTGTCAAAACTGTCCACAAAACATCATAAAACTAAAGAATTGCCTTATTACCAATCAGGCTGCTAACATGATAATAAATAAAATCACAATATCTCAAAGCAAATTATTCTGCAAAATAGTATGATGGCTCAAATGCAAACATAAAACTTGGATGATTAAAGAAACTAAATGTTCTTCTGAGTCTAAGAGGCAACATTTATACATTAGAAACCACTCTTTTCTCCTACTCAGGTAGGACAGATTTCTACTTCTGTGTAATGTAGAAAAAAACATACTCTGCTGCCATAAATAGTTTTTGAGACAAGTTAACCTCTTCAAAGGATATCATGAATGAAAATACTGTTCTATTATATTTGCAAATGACCAACTCATTGCTAATCGTTTCCTTTCTAAATTCTCAAATCTTCTCCCAGTACCACAACCCATTAATAGCAGAATGGACTAAACTCTCACTCTAGCAACACATTCGATCTAAAACACATTGAATGAAAAAACGATGCTTTGCTAGAGAAAAATTCTAATGATGACCTTGTGCAATGTGACACTGTAGAACCATGGTTCATCAAAGTCTGTAAGGATTATATACTTACCTCATTACTTTATGTATTTACTGTTGAGCTAGCCCATAAAACTATGCAACCCATTTGTAAGAATGCAATAACAAAACTGCTTCCCAAAATCTCTAAACTCGAAACATCAGGTGACGTTCAGCTAATTTCCTTACTTCCATTACTTCTATTCCTAGAGTTCTGTTTGTATTCAAAAATATTCCATATGCTCTAGGAACCAGAATATATTTTTTTGACTGATCAAATGACTACTAGTGCACTATGGACCTTTACTGATGACATACTACTTAACACGGACAAAGGCAAACACACTAGCTCTATTTTAATTAACTTATCCAAATCCTTCTATGTAGTAGAATACACTATCAAGAAACCCTACTTCCTCCTAGGATTAGCCCAGATATAATAGATATGTTGATCCATTTCTTCAAAACCCTTAACCGTCTCAAAAGAGTCTCACCAGGGGTCTTTTTTGGCATGTCTGGCTTGTGTGTTTAACAAACTTCCCTCTAACCAAACAACTTCTTATAATCTTATATGTCGATGATGTGGTCATCAACAAGGCTAATCTTTTGCAGTCTAATATTAAAAAAACAACTAGGAAAAGATCTGCAGTTAGTTGCAAGCTGCGTGTTTGACATGAGGATTCTTCTAATGCTCAGAACACTAAAGACATGGTATTTGGTACCAAAGAGAAGCTGCCCCCATTACTCACAAACTGGTATATAAGTGATACTGTACTCACTCCATTGAAACTACTCCATGCTTCAAATGCCTAGGGTTATGATTTGTTCAAAATTTTAAATTCAATCCACCACATCCAACTAGCTAAAAGTAAAATGCACACATTACGACTCCAGGCATGGAAGATCTTCATCATTCTTATATTCTCTGCCGCATAACACTGTCTGCTAGTATGGTCAATGGTAAAGGTAACCTTATAGCCTAACTTGACTATGTTCTCCCAATAATATGTTCTGCTACAGAACAACCCCACCTGTCTCCAAACCACTAAAAATTAAATTTGAACATGAAAAGATATTGCACCTCAAAAGGGAGTATCACTGATCAGTACTGAGAAAGGCTGAATGGCTAGACTGCTAGATACTTTGGTCTTTAAACTTTTAAAACCCCAATCATTCCACACCTTTCCAGGAAACTCTTCTCCTAACAAAATGCAGCCTCCAGTCCCTTCCCATTAAAGTTCCATATCATCCAAATGACATAATAAGGCCCACTGCAATGATCACTGTTTTTTTTTCTAGGTTCCAGCCTGCAGATATTGTTCCCTTTCTTAATAAAAACAGTAGATTTGCTCTAAGATTTTCATAAAACATTTAAACTACACCTATTCAATGTAGTTAAATGTAACTGCTTACTAGTAAAACATTCACCTCCCCCACACAGCTAGGTCTTAACCAATAACTCCTCACAAAGACTCTGATTTCTAGACTTTTCTCTTCACTTTATTAACTAATATAAATAATCTGTATAAACAAAATGTCACATCCTTTTCCCTAATTTTTTTTTCATTTTTTCCTTACTATAGTGACAACTAAATGCATAATGGAATTGTCAGTTTTATCTATGATGTCATTTAACCTTATTTAGAGACCATTTAAAATATGTAAAACATTTACCTTTCATCTAACATGTACTTTACCTGCAACATTCCACTGTATTTTTAAATCAAAATTTTATTCCATATTAATTTTAAGTCTTGTTTTTCCTCTTCATTAACTGATAAGTGAGTTATTAACTGTGCAATATAATCAGTTTGAGTGCATATCGCAGAAGTAAACCTTTAATGAGTCCATATGGATAAGTGCTTTACACAGATTAAGAAAAGTAATTAAGTAAATAATAAATGTAAATTGCTAAGGGGATAGCAGATTGTGGCAACTTAATATGTTGTAGAGAGAACTGTGTACACTAGATGCAGTAAGATGTTGTAAAGGTAAATGTATGTTCTAGACAGAAGACATAGCCATTAACAAAACTGGTTGCATTTATAACAAACAGTACAAACATCTATTTGGAAGGCTGTTATATTATCCCATTTATCTGTGCATTGACTGACACAGGTAAGCAGGACCTAAATATAGTCTTACCCAGGCAGGAACACTAAGAAGGCACCCCGCCTCCTAGTTCACTACACTGTTCTAACTTTTAATCTTGTCTTAGTGATGCACAGGTTATGTCTGTGGTGTAAATGGATGGAGATCTGACTGTGACCCAGGTGACCGAGATTTGGGTAGTGGTCAAGGATAATGGAGGACCACTCAAGAGGAGGGGGGTGGAAATGAACAACTTAATGCTGGTTCACCCCTCTGGAGGTAATGGTGAGCTTCCTGCTTGGGTCTGCCCCTCCACCCCATGGTGACTGGAAGGTTTAGGTTGGGTAGAAAATGTGATAGAGTTGTATAGGCAGGTCATTTGCAGAAGATTGTATGAACATGGTAACATATGCAAACAAACATTATAGACATCACTGTATGCCAAAGATCAACTGTTGCTTTAAGTGAAAGTCCAGGGAGAAAAGCCTACCCTTTCGAGACAGTGCCAAATGGGAATGCTGCTATCTCTAAGTTGCCCTGCCATAGAGATTGAAGATAGACACTGGAATATGGAAAAAGGTGGATGGTGGGGAGCTCCAAGAACAGTTTTAAGAAATAAAGCTTTATGTTGCATTGCTGGAACTCAAAGTTCAAACATCAGAGACACTGCTCCAATAGTGTTTCATCATGAAATAGTCATTGAAAAAAAAGAACAACAAATAAAAGTTCTCTTTATGTGTTGCCTCTTTCAGTCATGTCATTAATTATTGCAAGTTGTAAGAAAAATATTATTTAATTTCAGTTTATAACAGTCATAATAAGCCAAGTTTAAAAAAAAAAAACTGAAATTCTCTCTACACTGAACTCACTCAACACATAGTAGTATTTCTACATCATGTTTTGTCTCAAATAGAGTGTAATATTATAAAAATATCAAATGTCAGGCCATGCAGTATAGTAAGAAGCTTTCTGAATGATTGTGAATTATTACTGTCCCAGCTGGCATGGACAAAAATAAAACCTTAGGGGATGCAGTACAATAAAGAAAGGTTAACACACCTGGAGAGACAACTAGTCCAATCTTCCAGGATGCCTGTTCTATAAAACTCCTCATGAGTGCTGTTTAAGTACAGATGACTTACTAGTATCAGACTTGCTTAATTAAATACAGATGAGTCTACCAGCCATAGGCCTAGAGTGGGAATTAATTACAGTAGAAGTAGCTGTGGGTTTATGACCTAAACTATAATCTAATTAAATACTGATGTTTGATGCATATGTTGCAAAAGTGGTGGTGTGGGCCATAATCATTATTTATAAAAGATAAAGAACTATTAAGTTTATACAAGGTTATGTTTTATTTTATGTAACATTATAAATATGCCTGATTATTGAAATTTGTTAGCTGCACTTTTGTCTGCTTGTATTTTTTTCCCCTGCTTATACCTTACAATTAGTCTGTACATCTTGAGATAATTGGCTTACTGTACTAGTTTCAACTCATCTAATAATTATCCAGTTTGATTTTGTTCTGTAGTTGTGTCTACTGCCAAGAAATGTTTGCAAACTCCTGATTCTTGTCTAACAACTTGCAACTTTATATGGAATACAGCTATCCTATCCTTAAAGTAAAACTGTCAGTGAATGCAAAACTATTTTTGTAAGATTTATGTTTCAATTGAATTGTTTTACTACCATATCTGTGTTAAAAACAGTTTAAAAAAAAAAACAGTTAAAATAATTCTTCAACAAAATATTGGCTTAAGAATAATGTATGTTTGTACATGAAAAAAAATATTATATTAAAGACAGCTGAAATTAATGATTTAAATATTTGTATTACTAATGACTTGTTATTTGAAATGAACTGAGATAAATACAACTAGATGTTTGGTAGGAATGAACAACAAGCCAAACACAATCTGGCTAGGAAACACAAGAAACTCGAAAGGGACAAGGTGTAGCTTACGTTCCACCTAAAAAAAATCTAGTGTTCATTATTCAAATGTTTTAAGGGAGGATGATAGATACAATAACTCAAATAATGATTCACACACTACTGTTAGCCACAGAGAGGACGATGAGCAGCATACCTCTCAACTGTACAAATTTTCGCAGAATGTCCAGATTTTTGCCTTATATTTTTGGTCCGTTTTTCATAAAATTGTAATTTTCTGGCAAATTAGTTGCAAATCATTAAAGACTGACGTTAGAAAATAATGACAGGCATTTGAGTTTCAGAATTCATACCCTCCAGAAATGTCATGCTAAAGCAAAACCTGTTATTTTATCACCTTTCTAAGTTTGTAAGTACAATATAAAAACGTATCCTTATTTTTGGGCCTTTGTCCCACTTTTATTAATAGCTTTGTCCAGATTTCTTACTGTAAGAAGTTGAGAGGTATGATGAGCAGTCAAGGACCCCATAGGACAGCAATGTATTTTATAACAATGACCAAGCTTTGAATTTTGATTCTGAATTTCCCCCACTTAGTAGGTCTTAAAGTGTTGAAAATGAAAGGTGACAGGGGAATTTTTTTACGCAGAACTTACAGCCTGAAAGGCCAGAGTAACAGGGGGAGGCAGAGGACTTGGAAGGGAAATTATTAAACAACAGAGATGCGGTATTTCATTGGAAGTCATTTTTATAGGATGTTTTATTTTGAAATGTCTTTGTATACTTTGATTATGCTTGCAAACACTGTTCTGATGAAGTCCCAAATGGAGGTATTAAAGCGCTTAACTGTTTGTTTCTTCAGTACAAGTTGGTCTATCAGAATTGAAGTTTCTTGTGTATTATTTCATCATTGGTCTATAATACAATTTGTGCTTGGATTTTCTGTGTATTTAAACTGGAATACATTATATTGAAGAGTTTTGTGCTACTACAGCTACTACGGTTTTGCAATGTGATACCACCATCACGTAAGCTGAAGTGAGTTACTTTTTCTCTTCACCTGATGTCACTCTGAGGTATTAAGTGAGCTTTTTGCTTTTTCTTAGTTTTGGTTTGGCTGCATGGACACACGCTGGCTTTGTATTCCTACATGTATCAGAATGATTACTCTTTATTTGTTACACTTATTCACACTAGATAACGTCAGTATGTTTACAAGCACATACAGACTGCATGTGTATACTCACTCTTTTTAGATGCATCTGACTGCTTGCCTCTATTCAGCTGACTGGCTGTTATATCAGATTATACCTCTGAAAGGCATGGATAGATCCACTGAACTTAGAGCTGCGGTACAAGGGTTTTCTGCAAAGTTGAAACTCCAGGTTAATTTGGGATCTAGTATGCTATATAAATGGATGTTTGCCATGCATCAGAAAAATGTTAGGCAGAAACTAACTACCATGACAGAATAGAGCAAAAGAACTTCCTAAACATCTTCCCCTTAGATGATACTATAAATTAATTCAGTACATCTTTCCTGACTATCCTAAATATTCATGTATCTCCTAGAAGGAAGAGACTAAAAACAAATAATGCAATCTGGCTATCTAAAAAGAGTAGAATGCTAATGCAGGATAGAGAAAAAGCATGGAGAGAATGGCAGAACTATAAAACACCACAATATCTTGAAAACTTCAGAATGCTTTGCAATCATACTAAAAAGCATATTAATGAAGGCAAAAACCATACTATAATAACTTTCAGAATATTAGTAAACACAACCCTAAAAAATTCAGGACAGCCATTAAAGAAACATTGCATTTCGGCCATAAATTCAATCCAAATCCCTCTCCCAATACCTCATCACTCAAAACCACAATACAATTAAACTCTTATTTCATAGATAGTATAGCATCTCTAACCAAGGATTCCCCAACATTTAATTGTAACCCTGCCCAACAGCCACATATCACCACATCTGCTTCCACCTTCAAACCTGTGCCCACATCCTATATAAAACTACTTTTAAGCAAACGCAAACCATGCATTATTTCAGCCGATAACCTTCCAAATGAATACCTTAAAACAGCAGCTGATAGCATTGCCTACCCTGTCTCAATCATTATAAGTAGGTCACTCCAGGAATCCTATGTTCACTCCTGCTGGAAAAAGTCACACATTACCCCTCTACACAAAGGAGGAAATTCAACAGACATTACTAACTTTAGACCTATAGCAATCCTATCCACCCCTGTCCAAAATACTTGAAAAATGTATTCAAAAACAATTGTTAGACTACCTCCTGCAAGTTAGACTACCTCCTGCAGGAAGAACTCCTATCTTCTACAAAACATGGCTTCCATCCCTCCCATACTACTAACACTGCACTTCTAACCTATATAGATAATGTCAATAAAGCTAGAAATAATGGCAAACTAGCCTTCTCCTTATTCATAGACTGGTCTAAAACCTTCAACACAGTTTGTCACAGCAAGATTCTACTTTAAACATCCTCAATAGGTCTATCTCAGCCCACACTTCTATGGCTCAAAAGCTACTTGTCCAATAGGTATCAGTAAGTAAAATGGCACTCTACCCTCTCCCCATACCTCCCAGTCACCACTGGTGTAGCACAAGGCTCTATCCTTGATCCTTTCCTCTTTAACACTCTCACCAACACCCTCCACACATCCACACAACAAGCTTCCCTAATACAGTACGCAGATGTCTCCACACTCACTTGCACATCTGACAAAGTGGCACACCTCCCAAAAATTACTCAGGAAGCTTTAACAGCAACTGAAACATGGCTTTGTAACTCACAACTCATGCTCAGTCCTAAAAGAAAAAACTACTACTTTTTCCCCCAAATCCCCCCTCCCGCTGCTGTACTCACAACCACTCTAATTTCAAATCTCACCTCCATTCTTACCTTACCTCAAACTGGGACTGTTCCTGCTCCCTTCCCACCTAAATTGCACTGTCATCTCTTTCAAACCTCCCTTCAATCTCATCTACTATCACCTTTGATCACTAACATTATTGTTAGAAGAAACACTAAACTTGTATAAACACTTTATGACTTGTACTTTTACTTATATTCTCTGTATTACTTTTGACTTTATCTATATTTTAACATTTGTGTTTTTTAAACATTTACTCCCGGATTTTGTATTTGTATTTTAAATTGTATATTTATGATTTTGTATACTGTATATTCCATACTGTGCTTATGTTATATTCTCTTAACTGCTTTTGGAGCTTTTCTCCCTGGGCCTCCACTGAAAATGGTCTCTGCTTGGCCCAGTGGACGTACCTGGTCATCAAACTGGAAATAAATAAATAAATAAATAAATAAATAAACCCCTCTTCCATGAAAAAGCAAAATTTAAAGTCCTCTTTCTTGATAACACAACCCTTGAACTCACCTCTCATAGCAGATTATTAAGAATGATAGTGGGTGATTATTTTAAAATCAACCTGTATATACAAATCCATCCATCAATCCACAACCCCTTTTTCCCATTTTTGCCCATAGGGTCAGGGTGTCACTTCAACAGTGACAATCATCTAGAGCCAAAGTTCACACTGCTGGGTGGCTGGTCTTGCCACAATTGACCTGCATATACAAAATTGCGTACGAAAAACTCAGCAAAAACTAGAGATGGTGTATACAGACAAAAGCTTTCTCACCGATACAACTAAAGCTACACTTGCCACTACTTATCTCCTCCCCACACTTCTTTATGATGTTCCCATCCTTACTAACCTTCAGGCATCACAAAAATCAAAACTTGAACAATGCTATAACAAATATCTCTTTCAGAACCCACCACTATATAGCACTAAAAAGCCTAAATTAGTTAGAACTACCTCATCAACTAGCATATACACAGCTTCTTACATCTATAAAATTATCCAGAATCCATCTGTTTGCCCAGCACTAATTAACATTCTACACAATTGTGCTCTTTGGTGGTCATTATGATCCAATTACCAAAAACGTCTGTCTATCCACAAACCTATCACATCTGCTGGGCATTGTCTGTACTTGAACCATGTTGCTAAAGCCTCTATCCATCAAGTCAATTCCCTCCCTCCTATCCTTCAAAACCATTCTGAAAGACTTCTTAGCCAAATGTTGTCTCTGTTCTTGCTCAGCACTTGGATAAACTATATCCCTAAATGTGAACAAATACCTATTCACTCCTTACATCACCTTACTCTCCCTTCTTTACTCACATCTTTATTTCTATCAATTTCTCTCTCCTGGCTTTCTTTCTGTTTAATTCCCCATTCCTAATCCTTAATCCCATGATCACTCCCTAACCCTAAACTCCCCCTCTGTTCCCTAAACCTAAAACTCCTGCACTGCTCCCTAACCATAAACTCCCTTTGCACTCCCTAACCCTGAACTTCTCTCCCACTCCTTAACCTTAAATGTCCATTCCTGAATGCTGCCAGAACCCTAGTCTACTCTCCCACCCCCTACCACTTCCTCGCTACAGCTGCCAGATTTACCTCCCTCAAACTCCAATAACATATTCTGGTAATGTATGGCAGCTGCTTGCCCAAACACATATTTAAGTTTGAGTGTAGACAGCAGCCTGTACAAACTATGAGATGTTTTATCTCCTGGCCTCGAGAAAGGAGTCTTCAAGTGCTTATGACTTGATTACTTGTAGAAGAACCTACTTTGGACCTGCAGTTTGCTTTTGTTGCCTTGTACAGTTGTAATGTGGTGCACTATACCCTGCTGGAACATAGAAGATTAACTTACAAAACTTCAAGAAAATAAGTTGAAATTAAGTGCTTTATGATGTGCTATAAGAGGTGGTTTCATTGCAGCTAGAAGACAAGATGTCTAGAGTTAGAAGTTATTTCTATTGTTTTGGAGAGAAGTGTTTACTATGTTTAAAATGTAAAGCGTTTAATTGTTTTATGACTTTTGGTTCTAGACAAACTTCTGAAAGATATGTACTTCTCACCCAGAGATGTTAAAATTCTGTTAGCATCTGTAGCCTGGGAATTGAAGGCAGGTGACAAAGAGTGTTGTCATCCAAGCTGACCCAACAGTAATGTTTGATAGTAATTTAAGAACTCTCTCAGAGAAAGACTGTGCATTGTATATCTTGTCTTGGACCTAGAAACATCAACTCGTGATCATCTGCACTTGCCTTGCTAATAGTAAGTAACTACGGAAAATGATTTTTTTTAGGTATAGTTAGGAATATAGTAAAGATTAGTTTAGATGTTTTCTGTATGTATTTGAGACTGTCTTGCAATGTTGTTTTAAAATATTTCCTGTGATTCTGAACTCTGCAGTTACTGTGCTGATTGAGTATTGTCTTGTTCTTTTATTATTTATTATTAAATATATTTAAACCTATCTTTGTGGCTTATATTTATGAGACATATTTAAGCTCTTATTTTACTTGCATATCTATTTAGTGATGCTGTACAGGCCTCTCCTAAATAGCCTTGCTCTTGGTCACACGTACCACTTGGATAATAGTAACATTACACAGTAGGATTGGTCACCCTTTGTAAGGGCCTTAAGTAGCTGATAAGGAGGGGTTGGTGGCAGTGATCACTACCTTATATTCTGGGCAGAAGGGGCATAGCTAGTAAACCTGTGCCAGCCTTCCCTAGGAGTGTCTGTATGTTTGTATATAAATCGGATCTCAAAGTATGTGTGTGTCAGCTACTTGGGTAGGGACACAAAGCACTGGTTGGACAGAGAGGGTGCTGGAGGTCATGGCTTAACCCCTCAGCTGAGATCTTAGCCCTATAGCTGTGCCAGTGGGGAGCCTTATTGGGGATCTGGAGAAAGAGGGAGAAACCAGCCCCAGACTGACTGTGATCTTTGTGTGCTCTTAAGGAAATTCTACTTTACTGTGTGTGTGTACTTGTCATCCTCCCATTGTGTATGTCCCTCACTGTTGCCAGTGGTGAGGATTGAGGCTCCTTGATTACTGGGCCAGTGCAGGGGCATCACATATTAATTGGTGGACAGTGGTGGGATATCCGCATCACATATTAATTGGTTGACAGTGGTGAGTTAGCCACATCACATATTAATTGGGTTGTAGTGATGTGGATATTGAATTTCTGTATCCTGTGTACAGTGGTCACTGAAGGTGTTTGTACTCTCAGTCAGCCATGCAGTGAACATTCAGAGTTCATATCACAATTGTTTTATTTATTGTTAGCTTAGTTAGTCAGGGAGAGCAGGCAAGCATGTCAGTAGAGGAGTATGGCAAACTGACAAAGAGCCATTTGGCTGAGACTTGCCAGGCTAAAGGACTGATTCATGCCAATCTGACTAAAGCAGACATGATTGCAGCTGTAGTCATAGCTGCATCGCAGAATAGCAACCAGGAGGACAATCAGACTGGCCTTGGAGATGTACAACTCTCAGAAAATGGACAGTTCAACATTTCCACAGAGGACTTAAAAATCCACCTGGAGTTAAAGAGACTTGTGCTAGAGGCCAAACATTTGGAAATAGAGGCAGCAGAGAGACTGAGGTGTCTAGAGACTGAGAAAATTTAAAAACCTTAATCTCAGACGGCCAAGGAAAATGAGAAACTACAATGCCTGGAAGCTGAGGAGAAGGAGAGGCAGAGGCAATATGAAAAGAAGATGCTGACTCTTCTCCAAAGACATGGAGGTAATGGGGAAGGGAGTAACCCAACCCCAGAAGCAACAAAGGTCAGTAAATTTCTTCCACAATTTACAGAGGGGGATAATTTTGATAGTTTCATTCATATGTTTGAGAGGGTATGTAAACAGTATAATGTTGACTAAGGGCTCTGGGTATGGTTCCTGACCCCCTTTCTCCATGGTAAAGCTGTAACTGTAATTTCTAAATTGTCTGATACTGATTGCTAAATTATAATGTTGTAAACAACTGTCTTTTAGCATGTTTTAAGTTAACACCTGAAGCTTACAGGAAAAAGATTTGTGAGCATAGACGCAAGGCAGATGAAAGTGTGTGTGAATATGTTGCTGAACTAAGCACTTATTTTCATAGGTCGGTGAGTGGATGTCACGTCGCCTCTTTTGAAGGGCTGGCAGAACATTTGGTGAGGGAACAAGCGCTTAGCACTTTGCCTGAGGACATGATAATCTGGTTAGCTGATAGACAATGCACTACTGCAGATAAGTTGGGGAAGAAAGGAGACCTATACCTAGCAAGCAGGGCATCACTGCACAGGAAAGGGACACTCATTGCTGCTCATGGGTCTAAGGAAACCCATGGTGGGCAGCCCAGACTATACAGAGTCCACCAGTAGCAGGGGAAGCCACTGGTCCAGGTACACATCCAGAACTGAGGATTAAATGTTTTAAATGCAACCAGAGGGGCCATGTAGCATACAGATGTCCATGGAGGCAAGGTGGGGAACAACAGGTGTGAGAGCCAGTAAGTGGGAATGACAAAATGCCAGCAGTAAGTTGTCTCGAGACAACAAGGGTACCAAACTACCAGAAGAGGTTATATCCTACCTTAGTGAATGAGAACGAGGCCATGGCTAAGAGAGACACAGCATCTGACCTAACCATTTTAAAGCCTGCAATGGTTACAGAGGAGCACTACTTGCTTGGGCAGTCTACTCCAGTCAGAGCTTTAGGAGGGACCCCATTTCAAATATCTTTGGCTAGGGTTCACCTTGACTGGGAGGGTGGAAAATGAAGCAAGCAAGTAGGTGTGTTTGAGGATATCCCTGCAGATGTCCTGATAGGGAATGATTTTGATAATGCAGTACCATGTGTTCATGCAGTTACACGCAGTCAGGCTTGGAGACAAGCATGTGTGTCTACTATCCTGGGGGAGACCCAGACAGTCCGCACACTTGCAGCCAGGACTGGTGAGGTGGTTACTTCAGGCTGGGAGCTACACTGTAGCAGTGAGACTGAAGGTGAGCCACAGCTGCTTGTGAGTACTGATGTTCCCTTGGACAGACTGACTGCAGGGGCACAGGTGAGTAGTAGTAGTAGTACCCAGGCTGACAGTGAGGCACTCCTGTCAGAGGATGCCAGACTTTCTGTGAAAGGGGAGCTGGGAAAGGTTACTAAAAGAGAGAGTTGAGACAGGCTCAGCTCTCAGACTCTACATTACAAGGACTGAGGGAAGTAGCTAATGAGACACCTGATTCTCAAGGGAAGGGGGAATCTGTATATGGGGAAAAAGGGTTACTGTACAAAGAGTGTACCCCTGAGGGAGGGCTAGAGGGTGAGAGAATACAGCAGTTGGTAGTGCCCAGAGCCTACCATCTGGCACTTCTAGCCATAGCCAATGATATTCCCTTTGCAGGTCATTTGGGCATAAAACGTACAAAGAGACATATTATGCAGAGCTTCATTGGCTTGGGATTTCCAGAGATGTAACAGGGTAGTGCAGGACCTGTGAGCAGTGCCAAAAGGTAGGCAAGGCAGGAGACAAAGTGAAAGCTCCTTTGATACCTTTGCCTGTGATTGAGGAGCCATTTCAGAGGGTAGCTATAGATATTGTGGGGTCTCTGAATACCCCAAGTTCTGCAGGGAAAAAGTATATCCTAGTGGCAGTAGATTATGCTACCTGATACCCTGAGGCAGTGGCTCTGTCCTCCATTGACACAGAAAAGGTGGCAAATACTTTGTTAGAGATTTTCATCAGGGTAGGTTTTCAAAAAGAAATACTGATTGACAGAGGTGCCAATTTCATGTCAGACCTGCTGGCTTGTCTGTGGAAGTACTGTGGGGTGAAGTACCTAAAGACCATCTCCTACCATACCCAGACTAATGGTCTTGTTGCGAGGTTAAACTCTACACTCAAGATGATGCTACAGGCATTTGAAGACCAGTTTAAAAGGGAGTGGGACAAATATTTGCCCCATCTATTGTTTGCTTACAGAAAGGTGCCCCAGGAATCCACAGGTTTTTCACCCTTAGAATTGTTGTAGGGGTATAGGTTGAGGGACCTCTAGATTTAATTTGAGATGAGTGGGAGGTTGAGTGTGAGTCCCACAAGGAGTCTGCTGTGACATATGCCCTAAACCTCAGGACAAGGCTCAGGGAATTCATGGGCTTGGCCCAGGAGAAACTGGCAGAAGCCCAACAACAGAAAAATGCCTGGTATGTCAGGAATGGTCAAGCTAGAGAGTATACTGTAGGGCAGCAGGTAATGGTTCTCATTCCTGCCAGACACAACAAGCCTGGGAGGGACCCTACAAGGTGGTAAGGAAGGTCAGTGGTGTTAACTACATAGAGAGAGGTCAGCTTTTGTGACTCCTCTTGGCTTGTATGAGTTCACAAAGATGTCCCTTGGGATGAAAAATGCCCCAGTGACTTTCCAGAGCCTGGTAGATCATATCCTAGCAGGAGATTTTGCCCTTCCTTTCCTAGATGATATTGCCATCTGCAATCATTCCTGGCAAGAGAACATTCAGCATGTTAGGGAGGTGCTGGGCAAACTACAGAGGGCAGGGTCAACCATTAAGCCCAGCAAATGTCAGGTGGGTATGGCAGAGGTCTAGAATGAGGAGTGGTAAGATCAGGCCAGAACCCGCCAAAGTGGAAGCCATTCAGGCATGGCCTGACCCTGTTACCAAAAAGCAGGTGAGGGCATTCTTAGGGACAGCAGGGTACTACAGAAAGTTTGTCATCAATCATAGTACCATAGCTGCTCCCCTCACAGACCTGACAAGGAAAAGCAAGCCAGATAAGGTAGTGTGGACCCCAGCATGTGAGCAGGCATTCCAGAAGTTTAAAGGAGCTTTGTGAGGATCCTCTATGTTAGCCAGTCCAGATTACAGCACAGAACTTGTTGTGCAGGTTGGATGCTTCAAACCATGGGGTGGGGGCTGTACTTAGCTAGGTTTCCTCAGAGAGAGAAGAACACTCAGTGGTATATCTCAGTTGTTGGCTCCAACCCAGGGAGGAATGCTATGCAGCTGTAGAAAAGGAATGCCTAGCCATAGTGTGGGCACTGCAGAAACTTCAGCCTTACCTGTATGGAAGGAAATTCACTGTAGTTACAGACCACAATCCCTTAGCATGACTACATTGAGCCGGCCAGCAAAATGCCAAGTTATTAAAGTGGAGCCTAGGGTTGCAAGCATTTGATATGACAGTGTAGCACTGCAGTGGGTTTAGCAATGCCAATGCAGAAGGGCTCTCAAGACAGGGAATGGGGTAAAGTATTCCCAGATAGGCTCAACCCTCTCAAGCAATATTTCTCAAGGGTCACTCGTAAAACTAGCTTGAGTTTTCGGGGAGGGGAGAAATGTGACACTGCCAGCCCAGCTATCTGGAATTTTGTAAATAATTCTATGTCATTTGTGACTATTGACATGATTTATACAGAACTGTATGTTATGTACTGAGCTTCAAGAATGTAACCACAGCATACCCTGCTAGAACATAGAAGATTAACTTAAACTTCAAGAAAATAAGTTGAAATGAAGTGCTTTATGATGTGATATAAAAGTTAGTTTCATTGCAGCTAGAAGACAGGATGTCTAGAGCTTGAAGTTTTTTTCTATTGTCTTGGAGAGAAGTATTTACTGTGTTTAAAATGTAAAGTGTTTAATTGTTTTACCACTTCCAGTTCCAGGCAAACGTCTGAGAGATATGTACTTCTCACACAGAAATGTTAAAATTCTGTTAGTATCTGTTAGCCTGGGAACTGAAGGCAGGTGACAAAGATTGATGTGATCCAAGCTTACCCAACAGTAATGTTTGATAGTAATTTAAGAACTCTTCCAGAGAAAGACTGTGCATTTTGTATCTTGTCATGGACCTAGAATCATCAACTCATCATCATCATTTGCACTTGCTTTGCTAATAGTAAGTAACTAGGAAAAAGTGATTTCTTTTAGATATAGTTTTCTGTATATATTTGAGATTGTCCTGCAAAGTTGCTTTAAAATATGTCCTGTGATTCTGAACTCTGCAGTTACTGTGTTTATTGAGTATTGTCTTGTTCTTATTATTTATTATTAAATATATTTAAACCTATCTTTGTGGCTGATATTTGTGAGACATATTTAAGCTCTTAAAGTACTTGCATATGTATTTGGTGACCCTGTACAGGCCACTCCTAAATAGCCTTGCTCTTGGTCACACTTACCATCTGGATAATAGTAACATTACACAGTAGGATTGGTCACCCTTTGTAAGGGCCTTAAGTAGCTGATAAGGAGGGGTTGTTGGCAGTGATAACTACCTTATAGTCTGGGCAGAAGGGGGCATAGCTAGCAAACCTGTGCCAACCTTCCCTAGGAGTGTCTGTGTGTTTGTATATAAATCAAATCCCAAAGTGTGTGTGTGTCAGCTACTTAGGCAGGGACATGAAGCATTGGCTGGAAATAGAGGGTGCTGGAGGTCTTTATTTATTTATTTTATTTATTTACATTTGTTTACCGGGAAACTCCGACTGGACACGGGTCCATTTTCAGCAGAGGCCCACGGAGAAAAGCTCCAAAGTACAATAGAATGCAGTACATGAGAGAACAAAATATAGAACATACAATTGATTTTAATACATAATAAGTTAGACGATAACAGTTTTAGTTAGTACAGTAGACAGTCATTGAGGTACATAGTAAAAACATTGAGGTACATAGTCAAAAACTTAAAAATTCTTTTTTTTACCAGTATCTGGGTTTACAAGGTTTTAAGGGCAAATCTGTTTATACTTATCTGAACATGTAACACAATTAGATTTAACCTGGAGTGTAACATGAGCATAGCCAGTTAGTTAAGTAGTGGGTTTTAAGGAGTTTTTTGAAATGATTGAAGGATGTGCTAGAAGTTATACGGATTGGTAGTGTGTTCCTGGTTTTGGCAATGGTGCTGACAAAGAGTAATTTACCAGCATTGTTTTTATGTTGGATGACAGTTATTAGGTTCTGGCTGTTAGATCATAGAGCTCTAGAGGGAATGTGGGGCTGTATTAAATGCTGAAGTGCTGGGGTTAACTCTGGGAGGTAGTAGAGCTTGTGAGCTATAGAGAGTTGATTGAGCATGAGTATATGGGGCAACTCAAGCCAGTTAAGCTGTTTCAGGGACAGACAGTGGTGGGACCTGGAAGAAGCATCAGATGCAAACTTGGCAATCTTATTATAGCAAGATTCCATTTTATTCAGTTCAGTTTGGCATAGATTAATCAAGATGGGAGAGGTGTAGAGGAGGGTGGATAGGAGATGAGTCATAGCGATGATGACTTTGGTATGTTTAGTCATAAACTGTTTGTTATTGCAGAGGAGGCCTAGCATTTTATTAACTTTCTTGATGGTTTGTGCTATGTGGATGTCAAATTTCAGGTTATTGTCTATCTCTATGCCTAGCAGTTTGGTGTGTGTGGTTGGACTATATTTAATGTTTTCTTTGGAGTTGATGATGAAGTTGTTGCTCAGGGGAGGAGATCCACCTGGACCAAAGAGAATTAGTTTGTTTTTTTTGGGTTAAGAATAAGTTTGATGTTAGTGAACCAGGTTTTGGCTGGGATGAAGGTTTTTAGGGTTAGGGTTTGTAGTTCACTTAGGGTGGTGGGGCACATATACGGGTGGTGTCTTCAGCATATTGTACTACTGAGCCAGTTGGTAAGGATGAAGATATCTGGTTAGTAAATTGGGAAAACAACAGAGGGCCGAGGATAGACCCTTGAGGGACTCCTGTAGTTACTGGTAGCAGGGGGGACAATTGGTCTTGCCATAGGACAGCTTGCTGTTGATCTGACAAATATCTGTTAAACCACGATACAGAGGAGGGACTTATATTTAGGGTAGATAGAGTTGCAAGAAGCATGCTATGGTTTACCATGTCAAAGGCTTTTGATAAGTCTACGAATATGGAAGAAGTACATAGACTCTTGTTTCTGTGGTGGTTAACTATGTTGGTAAATGATAATAATGCTGTTGTGGTGCTGTGGGAAGGTCTAAAGCCATGCTGGGATGTGGACAGTAGGTTGTTATTCTGGAGGTATTGCATAAGTTGAGTATGAACTACTCTTTCTAATATTTTTGATAATGGTGGTAAGATAGCTATAGGGCGATAGTTGGTAAGTTCTAAGGAGTTACCTCCTTTGTGCAGTGGGATGATATGGGAGGTTTTCCAAGAGGCTGGTACTTTGCATTCTGACAGAGATCTATTAATGAGAACGGAGACTGGGTAGGCTATAGCTTCAGCTGATATTTGAAGGAAGTTTGCTGGTAGCTTATCAGCTGCTAGAGTGGTTGATTTAAGTTTCTTAAGGAGTTTAGAAATTGTCTTGGTGGATACTGGGTGAAGTTGAAAACCGGGGGTATTGTTTTGTGTATTGGGGTGGGTTGTGGTAGTTATTGATGTGGGTGGGTAGTACTATTATTATGAGCATTGGCAAGGGTCTGGACTGTTTCAGTGAAGAATCTATTAAATTGCGTGGGTACGTTTTCATGATTATTTGGTAGCACAGGGGTTGGTGTAGTTGACTTTCCTGGGTGCAGTATACAATTTATTGTGTTCCAGAATTGTTTGGGGTTATGAGCATATTTTTCTTGTAGGTTTTGATAGTAGTTAAATTTGTCTAGTTTGATATGTTTTTTGGGTTTGTTCCGGAGCTGTAGGTAATTTTGTCTTAAGGTAGTGGTTTTGTTTTTTTGATATTGAGATCAGGTGTTGCCCCTTTCTTTTATTATAGTTTTAGTGGGATTTGTTAGCCATGGGGCATAATTAGTTTTTATTCTAATGGTTCGGGAGGGTGCATATTGGTCCAGGATTTTTAGGAAAGTTGTGTTGAAGTATTCAACTGCTTTGTATAGAGATAATTGCTTTAGGGGAGTCCAGTTGCAGTGTTTTAGTGCATTGATGAAGTTAGTAGGTATGAAGTTTTTTTTGTTATGAACTACTCTGAGGATAGGTTGGCTGATGGTTTGGGATTTGTTCCTAATTAGGTAGGTAGGATGATGGTCACTTAGGGTATCTAGAAGACAGCCAGATTGCTGTGTAAGATTGGGGTCAGATACCAGGATCCAGTCCAAGATGGACTGGTGATTGGATGTTTTGTCAATTCTAGTGGGGGCGGATATAATTTGGGTAAACCTGTGGAGGTTTATAAAGGCAGTGGGATTATGGCTGGAGCAGTTGAGCCAGTCAATATTAAAGTCTCCTAATAGTATGGTTTCATGTGGAATAGAGGTGGACATCCAATTAAGCAGGTTTTCCATTTGAGTGATATTATTGCCTGGTGGGATGTAGCCACCTGCAATAACTATGTGTTTATTGGAGTTTATTTTTAATCTGTCAAGGATTAGTTACACATCTTTGACATCTTGTGTGTTTTAATCTAGTTGTTCTATGGTGAGGTGGTTTTGGAATATTATTGCAACACCACCTCCCTTTTTCTCTACTCTGTCTTTGTGGATAATATTGTAGCCCAGTGGTGGTAATCTCACTGTCATGATGTTCTGGTTTGAGCCATGTTTCAGTTAGCACAGCAATATCTGGTTTGATTAGTGCCAATAGGGCATGTAGGTCCTGGAGTTTCTTAAGTATGTTTCTAGCTTTAATGTTTAGGAAGCAGAGAAATGAGGATGGTCTGTGGTATAGGGGATTTAGCTGATTTGAGTTAGGGTTGACTAGTGTTTTGGTTCCTGGATTGGGGTGGCTTGACCCTTCAGCTGAAATCTTAACCCTATAGCTGTGCCAGTGGGGAGTCTTATTGGGGATCTGGAGAAAGAGGGAGAAACCATCCCCAGATTGACTGTGATCTCTGTGTGCTCTTAAGAGAAATTGTACTTTACTGTGTGTGTACTTGTCAGCCTCCCATTGTGTACATCCCTCACTGTTGCCAGTGGTGAGGATTGAGGCTCCTCACTTACTGTGCCAGTGTAGGGGCATCACACTGTGTATTTCAGGCACAGGCCCAGCTTCTGTACTTTGCATCACAGTGTCTGACTCAGATGGGAGCCTAGAAAGTAGACCCTCCACTTGAAATGCCAAATACAGACACACACACAAACATAAAAACTTGCCAGCAACTCGATAATAGTGGCTGTCTCAAAGATGACAAATATGTGTAGGTGTTTCATGGTTAAGGCCAAACTCCTCATATCCATCATGTAGTATAACAAAGAGCTGTATCTGCTACAGTCCAGTCAGCCATGGATAGCATATAACTCAAGGAAAAAGGTTGTTCTGGTAGGAAAGGTGCCATCCAAAACCCACACTGGGCTGCTGGATGGACTTTTGAGGTTCTTATCCATGATCAACAAGCCCAAACAAGAAAATGGACCAAGAACTGCTCCCCAGTTGCACCAGTGTTCCATTATGTGGTTCTCTCTCCACAGTTTCCATAAAACATGGTTCAAACATGTCAGTGAATTTACTGTTTTCTTATTTTCTTTTACAAAGCTCACTAAGATATGGATTTAATTTAGAACTTTTCTTTTAAAACCTTTACAGCAGAAACACTGACAGACGTTTGCTAAACAAAGCATTGCAGGCATTGTGTGAGCAATAGTAAACTTCTCTTCCCTTGAAACTCACATTCCTTGAAAGTGTATCTGGCAAGCCATTAAATAACAGAAATGTTGGGATGCATTGTAAAGTGAAGCACTAAGCAGCAGCTATTTGAAGAGTGCTAGAATTCAAAAGACAATAGCTGGGATTCATAGAAATCTGCTGCTGCTTACATTGTCTAGCACAGGTAGGTCAAGAGTACACAATTGCAGAAAAAGTGATTCAGAGACAGCTTTAGCCACAATGTAGAAGACCTCATGATCAGCAAATTTGCATGTCTCTAAATTGTCTGTCACTGCCTTCAGTGCTAAAAAGCACTTTTTTGGAGGTAATTATCATTGATGGCACATGTTGGTACAAGCATGCTCCTGATTCACTTTCCCACAAAAATGCAGATATTCATACACACATACACACACACACACACACACACACACACACACACACACACACACACACACACACACACACACACACACACACACATGCACACACACACACACACTCACAAACATGACCCAATAAATACACATTCACTTAATATCACATTCCCCCACACTCGGACAAACTCACGGGCACCCCCCCCCCCACACACACAAGCACCCACACTCCTTCATACAGTCATCCCAGTTTATTCAATCCCTTGCAGACATGCATATATACACACTGCCACACATATCCACACTCACACACAATTATCTCTTTATTGATCTTTGTTAAACTTACCTGCAAACCAGTCTCTCCCATTGACTTGAATGGGTGATTGGTGTCTTTTGGCCATGTTAATTACCATAGACAGCTGTGTTAATCTGAGTAGGTAATTGGGTCTCTGCATCACTCTTTACCACAAATCACTTACAGTAGGAATTTTCAGAGGAAAATACATGTTTAATTAGTTTTAGCCTCTCCCTTAGACTGCCTCATTATCCTGCAGCATGGACAGTTGGACCACCCTCTGTGGTGACTTTTTTTCACTCCTGGAAAATCACTGCAGTAGGATTGGCTCTGAATTGGAAAGGATTACCTCAAGAACTGACTGCTCATGGTAGGTCTTTTTGAAGCCAATGGAATATGTAATGCATTTATTAACAGCCTTGAGCAGCTAACTAGAAGCAATTGTTCTTTTTCAGGGGCAGTCCAGGAGCACTGTTGGGTGCAGAAACATGGTCAGAGTCATACAACAGAGAAATAAAGTTTGAGTAATCACATTTTGCACTGTAGGAAGCAGCTTTTTAACAGCTCCTAACCTTACTCATCCACACTAAGTGCTGACAAACTGTTGAAGCCTAGCACAATGCATTTCACACCAGCATGGTAGCAAAAAACATAGTTAAAATAATAAAATTAAATTTATAGACTTCATTCTAACCAGTTTATTCACAACCAAATAAACACACAGCAGTAAAAAAAAAAAAAAACAAAACAAGGAAACTAAGGATCCTACTCAATGGTGTGGCTAATATGACAGCACACCTGTTTACTACAATTTATTCCTTCCTTTATACCATAACTACTAGCAGTCTCTGAACAGGAACTTCAATAAATTATAGGGAATGGAGGGTAAAACTAAAGTTACAAGGGATAAAACTAGCTATAGACAAGATGGAAACAAATGGGGACTTTAGAAGAAGCTGAAACTTGAGATAGAAGGAAAAACATCAGAATAGGTTAACAGCTCCAGGTATTTGGGAAGGGTAATTGATGAGAAGGAAAATCTGAATGAGGATGTCAAAACTGGAATTGAAGGTGCTGCAGCCAATTTGAACAGATTATCAGGGGTAGAGTATGACCGAAGAATGCCAAAGAAGCCAAAAAATAAGGTGCACCAAACAGTGGTGTGACCAAAACTTCTGTGTGATACAGAAAAATGGGCAGTGAAGGCAGAGCAGTTAGAGCTGATGGAGATGACATGTCTGAGGTGAGTAGTAGGATGCACACTGTGTGTCAGAAAGAAATTAAAACATCAAAGTAGAAGCCAAGGTAGCTCCTATTGCAGAAAATGTCAAAGAGAACAGATTACAGTGGTTTGGGCACCTGTGCAGGAAAGCAAGGCACAATTTGATAAAAATGTTTGGTAGAGACAGAAGGAAGGTAAGAGGAAAAATGAGAATATACTGTCAAGAGATGGATGGATTATGTGAAAGAAGATATGAGACAGTCAGGCATCACTGTGGAGGAAGGTAGGAGAGCAGCACTGAATGAAGAGAGGTGGTGACAGTTGATTCTACAAAACACAGACATAGATAAACGCACAGATGTGACCATCAATTGCAGCCACCTGTATGACTATGTACACCAGATGTTTGCTTGTGATCCAAGTAATGAATAAATACATAAATAATGACCTAGAAGTTCACTGGGTCATATGTTTATAGGTTGTTAGTTGGTTAATGACCACCATGGCCTTAAAAGCCTAGCTGCGCACCCCAAACCATTTGGGTCCCAAGTATCATGGGCATCTATGCAGGGAGGCATGTCAGTAGGGAGGTAACTAAGGATTTATAGGGGTGTTAGTTAGGATAATACTTTTCTTGTTAATGACCTCTATCCATAAGGGACATGGGGCCAGCCCAATGGTAAATTTACAATTTCCCATCCAGCTGTCAAGTTTTATTTGAATACGGTCAGGTATGAACTCTGCTTTATATGGGTGGGGAACCTATTCCATAGTGAAGGCATCCTTTGAGATACACATATATCTCTCCAGCATGTTCTGTTTATGTCATAAATGAAGTTCAGATGCCTGGATCTAGTGTTTCTGGTGCTGTTTGTTTTGCGCATGTGCAACAGATCCATCAGGGCTGGGTCTGAGGAAGCCCTGTAAGCCAGGTAAAGATCTCCTCTCAGCAACTTTTATTAGACTGAATACAGAGACAGAGCCTATAGGTGATCAGTGTAGGACAAGGTATTCTTGCCCTGAATTCTCCTAGTAAGAAACCTTTGTGGGTGTTCCAACTGTTGCAAAAGTCTGGCTAGATACATGCCAAAGGGGGCACTGTATTCAATGATAGGTCTGAGAAGGGCTGAGTCGAGTAGTATTATAACTTCCTTGGACCTAGATGCCATTTCTTTACATATAATTTGGGCAACATTGATGAACACATAGCTAAGATAATAAGAATATCATTCTATTTTCTTATTATCTTAGCTATGTGTTTATCAAAGGCCAGATTGCTGTGTACATATGTTCTCAGATCCCTTACTACTGGGTTGACTCTTAGAGGTGTTTTATTGCTTGAGTAATTAACTTGGGTTGACAGTTTCCCAAAGAGCATTATAATGCATGTTTTGACACTGGATTTTAGGCAAAGGCTTTAGCACCAATCATTTCTCTGTGTTAAACCCACTTGCAAGATGTTGGTGTCTTGGGGTAGCTGTAATAGCTACCAATTTACAGTTATCTGTAAACCCGGTGAGCCAGAGGCCTTGAATTTTAGTCTTGACTTCCATGAAGTAGAAGTCATACAGCAGTGGGCCCAGCATGGAGCCTTGGGGTACTCTACTGGTGACCAGTCTCTTGGTGGAGCTGTTCTCACTGATCCTGGCTTCTTGGGTCCTGCCTGTGAGCCAGCCAGCAATCCATTCAGTTATATGAAGAGTTATGCCTCACTCAGAGAGTTTGTTAACAATGCCTGAGTGGGGTATTGTATCAAATGCCTTAGTCAGGTCAAGATAAGAACTATGCACTGTTTTACCCTCATCCATTGCCTTGCTGATCCTCTCAAAGAAGGCTACCTGGTTAAGTAGGCATGTCCTTCCCTCAACATAGCCAAACTGGGATGGGTCCAGTGCCTGTAGGTTGCCAATGCCCTTGTTTATCATTTCCATGATGAGTCACTCTATGGCTTTACATATTAGGCTTGTTAGACTGATGGGTTTATAGTTTCTTGGGTCAAATGACTGTTGTGGCCCTCCATTAACTTGGAATGTAGCCTGTTTCAAGGCTGTAGTTGAAGAGAGCCTCAAGTGGTCCTCACAGGTCATGTTTTAGACTGTTCAGTAGGCAACCAGGGATGTTGTGTTTTGTGAACAATAAGACGTTTGAAACTCTAATGACTGGCATTATTGGCTGACTGTTGTGAGAAACGCACACCGGAACTCACTGCACCACCCCCCACTCACCCTGAAATCAGGAGCAGATTTTAAATATTGCTTTTATACACTTGGAAAATTGCTAATATTGCAGGTTTTGTGTAAGAAAGCATGTTCTGAACAGTACAAAGTCTGAAACATCATGTTTGTCATTATATGCTCAAGAACTCTAAACAATGCTTAAAACAAAGGGGCACAACAGCCCTCAAAGGGCCAGACTTTAAAAATAATTTATGTTACTTTATTTTATCTGTTAACCATATAAACCCACTGGACAACTTGTCCCTTTCCGGACAGACCCAGAAGGACTGCCTTCTTAAGTGAATTGCTCAAAGTCACCCAGTAGGCAAATGGAGGTGAAGGAATCAAATTCTATACTTTTGACTACAAGAAGTAGCTTATTAAACATTCACAAGCTTAAGTGCCAGAAAACTCTAATGCCCTTAAAAAGTTAACAGAACAGCAGGACATCATTGGACAAGTATTTTCTGAACAATAATTGGCCTTACTGACTGTAACCTCTGCCGATTTATGAGACCATGAAGATGTTATCAAGGGATAGGGCATAAATGTGAAGGCAAAATCAGAGATGTTTTGCAAAACTGGAGACAATTGACACAGACAACTGTAATACATTTAAAAGGTAAGAGAACAATAAGCATTTTATGAGCAATAAGAACTATGAAACTTGTAATTCTTAGTGATTTACCAGAAGATGGAGAAGCTAAAGAGGGACAAGGTATAAATGTGAGGCCAAATTAGAGATGTTCTGCAAAACTAGAGACATATGACACATATTATTCTAATACACTTAAAAGGTAACAGAATAACATATTTTTGCATCAGCTGGTGTTTTATGAACAATAAGAAGCATGATACTCTAATTATTGATTGATTGTAATCCTCAGTGATTCATAAGAAAATGAGACATTTTAGGATGAAGGTTAAGATATGAGTCAAAATCATGAAAGTTCTATAAAACCACGTCTGTGTGTGTGTGTGTGTGTGTGTGTGTGTGTGTGTGTGTGTGTGTGTGTGTGTGTGTGTGTGTGTGTGTGTGTGTGTGTGTGTGTGTGTGTGTGTGTGTGTGTGTGTGTGTGTATATACACACACACACCCACACACACACACACACACACACACACACACACACACACACACACACACACACACACACACACACACACACACACACACACACACACACACACACACATATATATATATATATATATATATATATATATATATATATATTTTTTTTATATATATGGGTCTACTTCATATGACTTAAATTTCATTTGACTGAGACCAAAACACTGAAAGTTCAAAAGACTTTATACATTTTAAGCCATGCACATGGATATTTATAACTGCAATGAATAACTCTGCAGAAAACAATATTTACCTAAACAATGTGGGGGCTTCACCCCCCACACCCCCTCTAACTATATATACTAACTCCAGAATCGCACTACAGTGGGGAAAAGGGCATATACCTTTTACTTTAATGTGTCAGTGTTATGAGTTTCAGTCAAATGAGTTTTCAATCTTTTGAACTTTCAGTGTTTTGGTCTCAGTCAAATGAATTTCAGTCAAATGAAATTTAGGTCATATGAAGTAGACCCATACATACACATATATATATATATATATATATATATATATATATATATATATATATATATATATATATATATATATATATATATACACACACACACACACACACACACACACACACTGCATAATTACAGGATCCACACTAAACATGACAATGTCATCAGTGCAATATTTGCTTTTTTAAAAAAACCATGGTAGTGAAGACTTTTCCTCTGCTGGTCTGTTTTGACTGTCACAAGTGCCAGGAAGTCTCTCACTCACACTGGTTCTATATTTGAGGCAATGTGAGAGAAGACGCTGGAGCTGTCATATATCAAAATGGTGCAACTGGGCAGACACAGGTAGTAGGAAATGAGAGATGTGCGGGTAAAAATTTCTTTGCTTCTTTTTTTTTTTTTTTTTTTTTTTTTATGTTTATGGGCTGTCTAGATAGCATCAGGCCCTAGACAGTTGCCTAGGCTAGCTTTTTCTGGATCTGGCCCTGTACAGAATATGAAAGCACCACTGCAGAATGGCACGTCCATACTGTAATATCCTTGACAGTGCTGAAGGTCTTTGTGGCAGAAAGCATCCCCTTCCTCCTGCAGCTTTGGATGAGCTGCTACAGGTCTCTCATATGAAACAGGTGATGCACCATCTCCCCACTAGTGGTCTCCAAACAGAGTTTTACAGTAACAGCTGGACAATATCTGAATGTGCTGGCCTCCTGTTCAATGGACTGCACCAAACATACTATTGCTACCTTGTTATAGGCTGGCAAAGGATGTTGGTCAGTGGGCCTCATTAAATCTATTCTCTTCCATCCTCAACAATGTGCTTATCTTGGTTCTGAACTTGTTGATCCAGTTTATCCACACAACCCAGTAGGGCTGCAAGTGGAACCCCTCAATTACCACCATAGCTTGTCCTTTTGCAGCAAAAAAATGTCATATACCTGGCCCCTCATTCATGAGGCTTCCCATGATACTCAGTCTCTGTGGATGGCATTTTGTTTTTGTAATCTGTAAACGGGCCTTAATGCCACACCCTTTACAGGTTTTGACAGGAGATGCAGATGACCATTGTTGATGTAACTTCCATGTCTTAAATTAACATGAGTCTGTATCCTTCTAGTGTGTACCACTGCTGTAATATACCCTAGGTAGCCTGCCATTTGTTCCTGTAGAGCAGTACTGTACTAATATTAACTTATATTAATATCTTCTCCTTGTCTCTGCCATTTGCTATCAGCACATTACAGGAGGTTGACTATGGGAAGCAACCAGGCATTACAGCAAATTGCAGCTCTTATCTCCATGTATTCTTTGAGTATGCAGGAACATGGAGGAAGGTCGTACAAGCTCAGAACATCTGTGTCTACCCATGGGGGAGGCTATGAACTTGCACTTAACTACCTGATGCCTAGCAACCATGAAAAGGCTTGTTCTCTGCCTTCCATAAAGATGTACATAGTGTAAAGGTTTTCATCAATTTATTTACCTGAACACCACCTTTTCAGTAGTATGGGATGATTTATTATTAGTGAGTGCTACTTATAGCCCTGTTTATAGGCATAGCCGGCCTTAGGCATAGGCCAACTAGGCAACCGCCCAGGGCGCCACTCTAGCAGGGGTGCTTTTCCAGTATTTATTTGGTGTAGATAGACCAGGATGGGGTCAACAGGTGGTGTGGTGGGGGGCGCAATGGAGCCCTTTTGCCTAGGGCACCAGTTGACCTAAGGCCACTCCTGTTTATAGGCCTTGGAGGCACAGAGCTTTGCTATTAGTTGGGCTCACTACTTCACTGATAATGGAGTACTATGCATTAAAATCACATGTGCTTAATGTCATGGCACCACTAGCATGTTTAGTCACATGAAGAGTAAAAGGGAGAGAGAGAAGGATCTAACACAATTCTCAGGTATCTTCAAGAGGTGGCTGTATGCAAAATGTTAATAAAGGAATCAGTGGTAACAGGGATAGAAGCATATTTACTCTTTTGAGCTGGGCCGAATAGCATAATAGTGGTTTTATTGGTATTTGCAACAAAGTTACTGCTAGTTAAGAAATTACCAAAGTGCTTCAAAATTAAACTGCAGCTTTGTTTAGATTTCATGAGTTGATCTCCCATGTCTAGTGAATACTGTATTATTTGCAACTATTATGCTGTCAAGTCCCAAGGGAGATTGTTAATTAATACTGAGTATAGAAGAGGTTCAAGAATGGATCCTTGTGGGACTCCGCAGAAAAGGTTTCCATTCACTGAGGAATCATAAGCTCCTTATATAGTGCAGGATCAAGTGGAGAGGCAGTTGTGAAGCCACTGTACAACCTCTGCAGAGAAACCATATTCTATAAGATTATTTAGTAATTACTAATGATTGACAGTTTGGAAGGATCATTTGAAATAAAGAAATATTGCACCAATAATCAGACCTTGATCTATATTCTTATACATTTTATTAGTGAGCATATATAGCACATTTACTGTACTGTACTTGGACAGAAACAGAGTTGCTTCACTGTAAGTATATCATACTTAGATATTCTACTGTTTGTTCAAAAATATTTTTCCAGGTATTTTTGCTAGTGGGCAAATGTTAGGAATAGGGTGAAAGTGTCTGGGTTCTGTTCCTCCCTTTGTTTAACGGAGCAGTATAAATAGTGTGTGTTTATAACTTAAAACAATTTTTAAAAAGTTTTTGCAGTAAAGGATAAGTTACCTATAAATGTATGACGTTTACTGAGAACAGAGCTACCTACTCTGAGGATTTCCAGGCATAGAGAGTGGAAGAAGGGATTGTAATTGTAATGGATCTTGTCAAACAGTTCTTACATTCTTTTCTTTGTAACAAGTAGACAGTAGTATTACATTTGTTTGTAAAGGGGTGCAGAGGCAGTTACAAGTGGAGTATAAGAGACATGTGAACCACTGGTAGACAGGGAATTGAATATGTTTCTACTGATACCATAGCTAAGGGGAATTTTGCTGTGATGGACTGTTTCGGAAAATTATTTTGTTAAATGAATTTGGGCTAACCAGGGTGCTTTATTTGTTGTGATTGTAGGTATTCGACTTTGGCTGATTTGGTATCTATTCTAGAGTGTTGCCTAAGAAAAAGAGATTTATTTTGCTTTAGGTTATTAGGGGGATCAGCTTTCCTTTCTTTCCAGGCTAAGTCTCTCTGGTTTTATAAGACTGATTATCTCTTTGTTGAGCCAGATGGAAGACCTTCCTTGACATCTTATTTTTAAGGGGGTATAGCCTAGTTTGGATGCCTAACAAGCAAATTATAGAATGTGGACTGGGCAGTAGTTGGGTCAGTGCACTGGTAAAGTGTGTTACAATCAATGTAGCTAAATTTATGCAGCATGTTTTTTTGAGGTAGCACTGGGAAACGTTTTGTTGTGTTGATTTCTGAAGGGAGTTTGGAATCTATAAATGCATAGGTAGAGAGGAAAGGATTGTGATCACTAATGCAATTGGGTAGAATATTTAGGACATATAGTTTGTCAGGAATTTTGGTAAGGAGGAGTTAGCTTTGGCATGATAGTTTAATCTAGTGCCTTCCTTCACGAGTTGTGTCAGGTTTAGGGAGGAAGTTAGTCTGAATAACTGACTTGAATTCCCTTTCCAGCTAATGTTTAAGTCCACCATGATGATCACTTTCCTATGTTTGGTTCATAGGTTCATATGTGTTTACTAGGCTAATGACCACAAGGGCCTTTTTAAGCCTAGCCATGCATCCCAAATCACTGACAAGTTCTGATACCCTTGATAAGTGTAAGCACGGGCCTGGGATATGAACCATTTACAGGTTACCTGTGTCCATTAGAGACATAGTGCCAAACCAGGGATGAATTTCCAGTTTCCCATCCAATTGTCCAATGTTTCACATGGATGGGGAGCCTGTTCCTTAAATGGGGTAGTCTCTGGGATACATACCTATCTCTCCAGTAGGTCCTATTTATATCACAGGCAAGGTTTACATCTTTAGAATGGGTAATTCTGGTGTTGTTTGTTTTGTGGATATGCATGAGGTCCATCAGAGTGGGGTCTGACAATGTCTTGTATGCCAGGCATAGATCTTCCCTAAAAAGCCTGTAGTAGACAGAATACAGGGATAGGGCCTTGAGGCGGTCTGCAAAGAACATTTTACTTATGCCCTGTATTCTTTTAGTGAGGAAAACTCCATGGACATTCCAATTGTTGGATATACCTGGTTAGGTACATACCAAAGGGGGCATTGTACTCAATGATAGGTCTGATGAATGCCAAATACAGTGGAACAATGACTTCCTTAGACTTGGATGCCATACCTTTGTTTATAAGTTGCACAACATAAAATGATTTCCTCACCACTGTAAACACGTGATGGTCAAAGGCTAGATTACTATCTATGTGTGTTATTAAGTCCCTGATTGGGTCAGCTCTAAGGGGTGTGTTGTCAATATGATAATTACCAGGGGTGGATGACTTCCTAAAGGATACTATTATGCACTTCTTGGCATTTAGTTTTAGTCCATGGCTCTGACACCTGTTATTTTTCTGTGTCAGGCCCTCCTGGAGAACATTTGTGTCAGTGTGAGATTCAATGACAGCTCCAAGTTTGCAATCATCTGCAAATTTAGTCAGCCAGAGACCACTGACTTTGGCCTTGACTTCTGAGAAGTAAATGCCAAAAAGGAGAGATCCAAGGACTGATCCCTGAGGGAGTCCACTTGTGACTGGCCTCTTTATAGAGGTGGACTCCCCAATTCTAACTTACTGGGTCCTGACTGTGAGCCAGTTGGCTATCCACCGGGTGACATATGGGTTTGTACCTAACCTCTTGAGTTTTTCAGCAATGTCTGAGTAGGGTATTGTGTCAAATGCCTTGGCCAGGTCAAGGTAGGCAGTGTAAACAATTTTGTCCTCATCCATTGCTTTGGTGACCTTCTCAAAGAAGTCCACCAGGTTGAGTAAACATGATCTGCCCTTGATGAACCCAAACTGGGTCGGGTCCAGTGTCTGGAGGTTTACTACATCTCTATTGATCATCTCCATGATAATTCTTTCCATGGCTTTACATATAAGGCTAGTGAGACTTATGGGTTTGTAGATGGCCCACCTTTATGCAGAGGGATGACTGTTCCCTTTCTCCATTCATGAGGCACAAAGCCTGTTTGGAGGCTACAGTTAAATAGTAATTCCAGAGGCCCTGATAGGTCATGTTTCATGCTATTTAGAAGGCATACTGGGATATTGTCTGGGCCCATTGATGCAGTGTTCCTGGTCTTAGAGAGAGCATTAAGGACCTGTTCCCTAGTGATAGTAGGGGGAGTTATATGTAATGATATTTCCTGAGGGAAGGTTGAGAGGTAGAGAGGGGTAAAGTTGGAGATAAATTTATCAGCCAGGAGGCTTGCTACATCTTCTGGCTCTGTATAGGTGGCTCCATTTACAATGAGCTGTGCACACAATTGTGTATTGCCTTTGATGTTGCAGACATAGCTAAAGAATGATTTGTGGTTGTCCTTGGCCTAGGAGGCCAAACTTACCTCAAATTTGGCTTTGGTAGACTTTATTTGTTCTCTGATTTGTTTGATTAGTTGGATGAGAGTGCTTTTATCCTGCTGGGTGCTGCACCTCCTGGTGATGTGCATTATGTTATTGAGAACAGATTCTATAAAGGTGAGAGATGAAGATGGGTGAATGTAAATGATAGCAAAGCAAATTTTGTTGTGACCTTTCCTAGAGGTTTCAGTTAGAACCTAATTGGGGTTGCTACCTAAATTTGAATTACTCTTGGCAATAAGCTTGGGGTATAGGAAGATTTTTTTTTATCATCAGCATGACCCCTCCGTCCTGTCTAGAGATAAGTCTAAACAGGTGAGTGAAGGAATGGCAGACTAGGTACTGCTAGAATTATCTATTAGTGGGACACTGGATTCATAAATGTAATATACTACTGTAACATGCATGTTTATGCAAATGTTAGTGCACAAAAATTATGTTGGACAATTCATAAACATTACAGAAAGGACTAATGCACCTAGGTGGAATCTTTGTTAATTTTGTAACATAATCCTGCACTAGGAATAGTAGACCACAATGGCTGAGTGACACACAAAAGGGGACACCACACACAATATTGCTTATTACAGGAGTAATACTAAAATTAACTGTTTCATGAATGGTATGCATTTGTTATTACAATGCATCACGTAACAGCACGCAGCCATATCATACCAAATGAATCCCTAATGTGGATTTGTAACTGCCAGCAGGGTGTATTTTTCCAACAGTAGTAGACGTGTATCAAGAATGAACAACATGACACATACTCAAAAAAATATCTGTAATCTTTTAAACAAAACATGTAATGCAGAGTTCTTCACGTATAAAATGGAATGAACACTATACAACTATACATAACATCAAACTAGTACAAAAGTAAATGTATAGTTACATGCAGCATGCAAATTTCTGTTCTGCTAAACAGTATCCAGGAATGGAATCATACACACCAAGATTATCTTTGTCTGACAGTCATGACCTGAACTACGTATTGGGGTAATGAAGCTCCAGACTCTGCAGCCCCACACAATTGCATCAGCTGACAGAGACATCTTTTTAAGAATGTCTGCTGTCCACTGATATTGGAACTACCTGATATGTAGAAGTGGACAGTAACATGGTAGGACCTCCTGCAAACATCATACCCATGATATTTTGGGGCTAGGTAATTGTAACAGTACAGTTCACATAATAACCCAATATGAAGTCATTGGACACAGACTCCATAATACATGATTGCTACACAATGTAATGTGCAACAGCAAACCATTATATTAACATATGTACATGTATGCATGCTTATTGTTATCTGTTGCTCTGCAGTGCTGTACAATGTGGCATGTATTATACGGAAGTGTGTGTGTGTGTGTGTGTGTGTGTGTGTGTGTGTGTGTGTGTGTGTGTGTGTGTGTGTGTGTGCATGTGTGTGTGTGTGTGTGCATGTGTGTGTGTTTATCTGTTTGTAGTGACTACTACAAAATGGTGAATGAACTTCACAGCCTAGGAGACAGACCTGCTCATGAATCTTTTCAGAATGGATGGAATTTTCCCAATGGGTAATGAAGGTGATCAGGAGGACAGACAGAATTGATGTTCAGAGCTGACAGCTAATGCTAATGCTGTCAGTAACCGCAGAAAGATTTCCAGTGTCAGAAGAAAGTGAATGAAATGAATGACAGGACTAAAATAAAGACCATTATTTACAGTGCTGCACTTGATACAGACACTACAGCCCCATTTGACATGTTATTGACCCTAGACAAACAGCTGCTGCCGGCATTTATGCTGGCCATGTCTATATCTGAAATTTCAAGTTGGCTAGATAGACATTGACACCTCATGAGATGATAGTTTTTTAATGCATAGGTTTTTCACTATAGGGAAGTAGTAGATTATATGTCTATTATTCATCTGTTTTATTTTTGCATGTGGAACATCCATCAGTACTGCTGAGTGTGACTGTGGGCATCATACTGTCTTCTCTCACATTCACATGCAACATGTCAAGTAATTATTAGACTGCTACATTTTTGGGGCATGAGGAAGGACTATATCCACTCTATGATTAATGTCCTGTTTTACAGGAACTGTAGCTACTGTGATAACTGTGGTATCCTCCATAGCTGATGTAGAAACTTCTTGCTCAAACAGAGCACATTTGATAGTTTTACACCCTACACAGCTAATGGTGCAATACTGCTCAATATGCTGGATGCATCAACAGACAATGCCATAACATTGTCCCTGTGCCTGTTATCACTTGTGCATCAGTGATGATGACGATGATGATGATGATGATGATGATGATACATCTGCTAGTGGGCAGTGAGATATAGACCAGGCAGATACAGGCCAAGCAGATGGAACACTATTATCTGGGCATCCAGATCCCACTTTGTTTTGTGGCAAGAAATGCACACATATTGGGAATCTTTCAAACACAGGTTGGGAGCTATCTAACCTAAAGCAGTGACACCATCTGCATAGCAGTACATTTGTATCTGGTAGTGATGACAAGTAGGTGTATGAGAAGAAGCACCATCACATACTAGGCTTCAACCTGGTGTAACATCCCCACAGTAAGCCAAGTATCATACGTATGAATTTGCTGGTGCAAACGCTGTTGCCACAGGTGATGCCCTTGCACAACATGCTGACCTGATGGAATTAAGCATACAGTTATAGTCACTAATGACTAAAGTGCTGCTGGACCTGGACAAACACAATATATGAGAGCAGTCACAGTGCATATGTGATGATCTCAAGATACATCATACTGCTGCCCTACAGCAGAGGATGTACAGTAACACTAATATGAACAAGTTGTGCTGTGAATTACATCCATTCAATCAGAGGTGTTGTGAAATGGTGTGTATGTGCTTTCAAACATTTGTTCCACCCCTACCTTCACAGACAAGAGCTGCAGCACCATAATCATACATACCTGCTGTGAAAACAATGTCACTTCCAGAGCTCACCACAACCTGTACACGAAGGATGACCCAATCTCTAATCACACAATTACCCAGGATGTTAAAGGGCTCAACCACCCTTAATCATACATCAGGAGGATTTAGGGGGAGAGGTGTAGCTAGCTCACTGGCACAGACTATTGCTCAAAGGGACTGTGAATGTATGAAGCTATGTTTGTCAGAACCATGGCCTAGTTCCTCTTGTGATGGCCAGGGAAAAACAGGCAGTGGTGGACATGGCCAACAAAAAAGTTAAGGCTGTACCTATGCTAGCCTGTGTGTATTGTAGATACCTGATCTATGTGAAATGGTAATATCCATGATCAGATCCATTGCAAATTCTACATCTCTACATATAATGTGATATATATACATAATGCACTGTGCTTATATTACCTCATATATTCTTTTATGGGTTATACACAATATAGACCTTAAAGGAGGTTTCTGTCACTCTTAGATATGTCATCTTATCTTATCTTTTCTAAATACCTGTGTGATTATAGCATCTCATGTTACTGTGCCCTTGCATGTCTGATTTGCTGTGGAAATGGTAGTAGTGTCAGATCATCATTCTCACCTTCCTAAGGAGGATTATACATGGAGTGGGTGCTCAAATTACCACGTGACATGTTGTGGAGAATGCAAATGATTCTGAGTCTTTAGCATAATGTGCCACCCAAATTACCCAGGCAGCAGAACTGAATTTTTAGGTTCAAAAAGACATATTCTGATGTGCTGTGGCTTCATTATGCATCTTGCTCAGGAGGTACCAGGGACCTTACTGATATAAGCAGCCATGATTCATATAGTTAGTCTTCATCACTCAACAGAAATCCATGTAAGGACACAGTCTGCATCAAATGTATTGTCTATGGCACCTGACTACCAGACAAGGAAGTCATGGTTCCCCTATGGTTGCAGTAGACACATTGATTCGTTAGCTGGTATGCTCACATGCTACTGGGGAGTTTATAAAGTAGTACCACACCTGATGAGGTATGTGGATGAATCATCCATAGGAGCTCTGTGTGTAGTTATGTGTCCCATCCTTTGCACCAAGTATACTTGGCTGGTGACATATGGTGTGGAGTTATGACATTATGGGAGTAACTTCAGTATTTCTTTTGGGCATTCATATATACTGGATTGCATGGTCCGGAAATTAGTCCAAGAGGTTTTTTTGTCTATTTCCATTTCAACATTTCACCATTTCCTGCTTAGTTAATCTCCCTCCATAGCCAGCTACCCAATATTCCCACCCTCCAAGGATGACATGCTTTGCATGCCAATTTGACTCACAACCATACACAACCATACATAAGCAGGAGGGTTTCCATCTCCTGTGTGTAGGTTCTCAATGTTCTATCCACCTTGTAGCCCCAAGGACAGGGCCAAGGAAGGAGATATTACAGTGCAGCTCTTAGTGGACTTTTTCAGTTAAGCCCTATCCTTCCTTGACATGTCAGGCTTACATTATCTAAGAGGGCATGCAATGGTGCAACAGCAGGGATGCCTCTCTCCTATGACAATGTGGCTCTCTTTTACCCACCTACAAACCACAGTAGCAGTTCTCAGCAAGGCTCAAGTATTCTTACTGGGGTTCCAGCATTTCTATACAGTGTTCTCAAAATAATTTCACATCCACGCCTTGAAGAGGTGAGGAGCAAAGTCTCATCATTCCCCCACAGCAGCTCCAACAAGCTCTTGAACCACTAAGGCTTTATCCATTTTTGTCAGTGTAGCTTGCAGCAACAAATTCAACAACTACTGCAGGATATGACTGGGTCATGCCTGCTAGATGCTAGCTGTGTCACCTGTGGGTCTTTGAAATGTGCCTGTCGTCAGGATTCTTACATTGATAATGAGTCTTGCTTGCATAGCCATTGGCTGCTATCTGTCATTTGCTGTTTCCCTGCCTGGACAAAACTGGCGTAACTGGCCTTCAGTGTCTGGACATCTTTGTGAAACCTGTCTAAATATACTTGCCTGTGTAAGACAGTATAAAAGAGCTGTGGCAGAAAGAATAATGTGGAATAGCAACATTCTCTGACTTACTGAATTATGGCTCCAGCTAATGACAATATATTGAGCTATTATATCTACCATGTTGTATGTAACAGAATACTTCTTCTTTTTCTTTAGGCTGTTCCTGTTAGGAGTTGCCACAATGGATCACCTGTTTCCATTTCTTCCTGTCCTCTGCATCTTGTTTTGTTACACCAACCACCTGCATGCCTCTCTCACCACATCCATAAACCTTATCCTAGGCCTTCCTCTTTTCCTCTTATCTGGTAACTCCATCCTTAGCATCCTTTCCCAATATACCCAGCATCCCTCCTCAGCACATGTCCAAACCAATGTAATCTTACCTCTCTGGCTTTGTCTCCAAACCGTCCAACCTGAGCTGACCCTCTAATATACTGATTCCTAATCCTGTCCATCCTCATCACACCGAGTACAAATCTTAACATCTTTAACTCTGCCACGTCCAGCTCCGACTCCTGCCTTTTTGTCAATGCCACCATCTCCAACTCATATAACATAGCTGGCCTCACTATCCTCTTGTAGACCTTCCCTTTCACTTTTACTGGTACCCTTCTGTCACAAATCACTCCTGAAACTCTTCTCCACCCACTCCACTCTTCTTGTGGTCTCTTTTTCACTTCTCTTCCACATTCACCATTACTCTGAAATGTTGATCCCAAGTATTTAAATTCATCCACCTTTACCAACCCTACTCCCTGCATCCTCACCATTCCTCTATCCTCCCTCTCATTCACACGCATATATTCTTAGTCCTGCTGACCTTCATTCCTCTCCTCTCTAGAGCATATCTCCACCTCTCCAGGATCTCCTCAACCTGTTGCCTACTCTCACTACAGATCACAATGTCATCTGTGAACATCATAGTCCACTAGCACTCCTGTCTGATCTCCTCTGTCAACCTGTCCATCACCATTGTAAATAAGAAAGGGCTCAGAGCTGATCCTTGATGTAATCCCACCTCCACCTTAAATACATCCATAACTCCCACTGCAGACCTCACCACTGTCACACTACCCTTGTACATATCCTGTACCACTCTTACATACTTCTCTGCCACTCCCAACTTCATCAAACAATACCACAACTCCTCTCTAGGCATCCTGTCATATGCTTTCCCTAAGTCTACAAAGATACAATGCAACTCCTTCTGACCTTCTCTATATTTCTCCATCAACACTCTCAGAGCAAACATCACATCTGTAGTGCTCTTTCCTGCCATGAAAATATACTGCTGGTCACTAATCATCACCTCCATTCTTAACCTAGCTTCCACTACTCTTTCCCATAACTTCATGCTGTGACTGATCAATTTTATCCTGCTGCAGTTACTACAGCTCTGCACATCACCCATATTCTTACAAATCAGTACCAAAACACTTTTTCAACACTCCTCAGGCATCCTCTAACTTTCCAAGATTTCATTAAACAATCTGGTTAAAAACTCCACTGCCATTTCTCCTAAACACCTCCATGCTTCCACAGGTATGTAGTCTGAACCACCAGCCTTTCCATTCTTCATCCTCTTCATAGCTGTCTTTACTTCCTCCTTGCTAATCTGTTTCAATTCCTGATTCATTATCCCCACATCATCCAACCTTTTCTCTCTCTCTCTCTCATTCTCTTCACTCATCAGCCCCTCAAAGTACTCTTTCCATCGACTCAACACACTCTCCTCGCTTGTGAGTATGTTTCCCTCATTATCCTTTATCACCCTTACCTGCTGCACATCTTTCCTAGCTCAGTCCCTTTGTCTAGCCAATCGGTACAGGTCCTTTTCTCCCTCCTTAATGTCCAACATTTCATACAACTCTCCATACTCCTTATCCTTAGCCTTCACCACCTCTCTCTTTGCCATGCGTCTCATCTCCTTATACTCCTGTCTAATTTCTTCATTTCTCTGACAATTCCACTTCTTCTTTGCCAACCTCTTTCTCTATATACTCTCCTGTACTTCCTCATTCCATCACCAGGTCTCCTTGTCCTCCTTCCTCTGTCCAGATGTCACACCAAGCACCTTTCTAGCTGTTTCTCTTACCAGCTCTGCTGTAGTTACCCAGCTATCCTGTAACTCTTCACTGCCACCCAGTGCCTGTCTTAACTCTTCCCTGAACTCCACCTCACAATCACCTTTTTTCAACTTCCACCATTTTATCCTTGGCACTACCCTCATATTCCTCCTCCTCTTCTTGATCACCAACATTATCCTACAGACCACCATCCTATGCTGCCTAACTACACTTTCCCCTGTCATCACTTTACAGTCTCCAATCTACTTCAGACTGGCCTTCCTGCTTAGGATATAATCCACCTGTGTGCATCTTCTTCCACTCTTGTACATCACCCTGTGCTCCTCCCTATTCTTAAAATACATATTCACCACAGTCATGTCCATCCTTTTCACAAAGTCCACTACCATCTGATCTTCTGCATTCCTCTCCTTAACACCATACCTACCCATCACTTCCTCATCCCTTCTGTTCCCTTGACCAGCATGCCCATTGAAATCTGCTCCAATCACCACTCTCTCACCCTTGGGTATACTCACCACCACTTCATCCAGCTCACTCCAAAAATTTTCTTTCTCATCCATCGCACACCCAACTTGTAGAGCATATGCACTAACAACATTCATCATTACACCATCAATTTCCAGCTTCATAAACATCACTCTATCCTACAATCTTTTCACCTCCAAAACACCCTTGGCATACTGTTCCTTCAGTATAACCCCTACCCCATTTCTCCTCCCATCCATACCATGATAGAACAATTTGAACCCACCTCCAATACACCTGGCCTTACTCCCCTTCCATCTGGACTCTTGCACGCACAATATATCAACCTTCCTTCTGTCCATCATATCAGCTAGCTCTCTCCCTATACCAGTCATACTGCCAACAATCAAAGTTCCTACCCTCACTATCACACTGCTAAAGTTCCTCCTCTCTTCCTGCCTTTGGGCATGCCTTCCTCCTCTTCTTCTTTAGCTAACAGTAGCCCAATTTCTGCCAGCACCCTGTTGGCTAACAGTACTGGTGGCAGTTGTTGTTAACCTGGGCCTCAATTGATCCTGTAAGGAAATCTATATTGTTGTCCACAAATTTCATTTGGAAAAATTTTTTACACCAGATGCCCATCCTGATGTAACCCTCCCCATTTATCCGGGCTTGGGACTGGCACAAAGAAATGCACTGGCTTGTGTTTATTTATTTTTTTATATCATTGAGTACAATGGACGTTATCATAAGCATCAGTTTTTCATGAGTAGCGCACTTTGTGAATCATTGTAATTGTTGAATATCCCATGTGACCTCATCAGCATACTCCTATTGCAAAAGTAATGGCAACTGGGTATTATGCTAACTGAGTCACATTTATTATGCTTATGAATCACACAGTAACTTTATATGTGTAATTCACTGGTTACAATTGCTATGTGTTGTGCAAAATGTTTGTGTCTACTGCTCAAAGCAAGTAACACCAATCAAATCTGAGTTCTATGCCTACAGTCTTAATTCACAAGTTAATTTCTTAATGCTACATAGACAAGATCTTGTATTTAAGGGAGCTTTTCATGTTAACAAACTATTAACAAAATCATTGGATCATGAGTCCTTTTTTGTCACCCAGGGTGTTACTGTGTTACTCTTTAATGAATGGTCCAGCATATCACTCACTGAATGCACATCCTCTTACTGTGTATTACCTCTTTTACCTTCACACATGGCTTCCAGCTCTTTGACACACTCTCCACCTCTGTGCAGTACTTTCATTTCCAGTCGTCACTGCCTTTTTTTCTGCAATGCCTTCTATGGCTCATCACATCCCCCTTCAGATCATACTGCCTCTACATTTCTGCACCACATTTCATGCTTATTCATGCTTCACACTGCACCATGTTCCATTAATCAGCATTATGTCCTTCTCCTCCATAGTGTCTTCACCATTTCTGCACTACCTTTCATAGAGCAGCACCTCCCCTTCTGCTCCCTACTGTCTCCACAGTTTCTGCACTGCTATCCATGGTGTCTCATCCTCCCCCTCTGTACTACCATAACTATCTCTTACTGCCTTCTACAGCTATGTACTGTCTCCTTTTCATCATGCTCTCTCTTCATGGCCTCCTGTAGGTCAGCACATCTTCCTCCTTTGTCTTTGTGCTGCCTTCTGTGGGTCAGCATTGCTTCTGCAGTCTGATCTACTTTACCCGGTAGCACTTCTCTCTGCCCTAAAGTACACTGCAAGTCCTGCCTTTATGTTCCGTTTCTCAGTCTACATGTTGCCTCATTTCTCTCTGTCCTGAAGTGCACTGCATGTCCTGCCTTTCTGCTTCCATTTTCAAACTGTACAGTAACTTGCTTTCCTCTGTCCTACAGAGCAAGGTGTGTCATCTTTATATTCTCATTTACCTGTCCTGCAGTGCACTGCATACCCTCCCTTTACATTCCCATTCTCATGCTGCGTGGTGCCTCATTTGCCCTCTCCCTTGTCATCCTACACCATACAGAGGGATATTGCTCTTTACTTCATGCACTGTCTCTGTCTTCTATCAGTTAGGTTGCCACTATCAGTTTTGCATTTACTCTTCTATTCTACATTTTCTCCTTCAGCACTGTGCTGCCTTCTTTGGCATTACACACCCCAATGTGTGTTATCCTTTGTAGTTTATTTGTTACATCTGCTGCTGTATAAATCTCATTATGTTACATTTTCTGATTTGCACCCTTCATAGAACCTGGTTCCTCCAACTCTGTGCACCTCTCATTACATTAGCCCTGTTGTCTTACATATTTTATTGCACTTTGTCACTTTTCAGCACATCTTACCGTCCATTACTTTTCCAGTTCTGACCACACCTTACTGTGCATTACACATCCGTATCTGAACAGCTCAGCATATATTATTGCTTCAGCTCTGAAAACTTAGCTTTATTTCCCAGCTTTTTCTACAGATCATATCACATTTTAATCCTCCTTTCTTGTAGACTGTATTGTATTTGTGCACGTATCTGCATAACACCCCTCCAACTGTACACATCTTACTATTCATTACTCCCAAGCTGTGCATCTCTTACTATACATTACTGATCTAGACTGGCACATCTTATTGTATATTATCCCTCCCAACCTGCACAGCTCACTGTATATTTCTCTTCCAGCTATATACATCTCACTGTACATTAGTGCTGCACCCTTGCACATGCCACTGTACATACATTACTGCTCCAGCTGTGCTCATTTCACTACTCATTGCACAGGACATTAGCCATCTCGCTGATCACATTCCACTGTACATTTCCTCTCCACTTCTGCATATCTCACTGTATGTTACTACTCTAGCAAGGCATTATCTTATTTTATATTTCCCATTGAGATCTGCATATTCATTTATATATATATATATATATATATATATATATATATATATATATATATATATGGATTCCATACATTTGGTCAGATTACACTTAGTCGAAAATGATTCCAGGCATTTCACTTCACTGAAAACTCACTTATTCAAAGTTCATTTGGTTGAAAATGGAATATAGCCCCTGCCCCACTGCAGTGCAACCCTGGAGTGAGAATATTAAATAAGGGGGGTGTGGGGGCATAGCCCCCCACATTATGCCAATAGTTTTTACTAAAGATATATATATATATATATATATATATATATATATATATATATATATATATATATCAATGCATTTCTAATGGATATACTTTCTTATAATAGTAAATACATTAAAATTATGAGGGGGGCTACACTCCCCACACCTCCCATTGTGGGGGGCTGTACCCCCACACCCCCATTATTTAATATTCTTACTCCAGGGTTGCACTGCAGTGGGTCAGGGGCTATATTCCATTTTCGACCAAATGAACTTCGACCAAGTGAGCTTTCAGTCAAGTGAGCTTTCAGTGAAGTGCAATGCCTGGTATCATTTTTGACTAAGTGTAATTCAACCAAATGTATGGACTCCATATATGTATATATATATATATATATATATATATATATATATATACATATATATTTATTTTTTTTTCCTTCTCTGTCTATGTACATCTCACTGTACATAAACTTTCCAGAAGTACACATCTCGCAGTACATCATCTCTTCAGTTCAAGTCATCTCAGTGTACATTATCCCTTCAGATGTTCCTATCTCACTCCACACTACCTCTCCATCTTTGCAAATCTCAGTGCTCATATATTACTGTTGTAGCTGTGTTCCCCTCACTGGACATGGTCCCTCCACGTCTGAACATTACATAGGATGTTACCTGTCCAGCTTAACACATTTCACTGGACATTTCTTCTTCAGTTGTGCATATTTCACTGTATATTACTGATCTACTTGGGCACATTTTGCCATGTAATACTTTTCAAGTTGTGTACATGTCACTCAACTTGTGTAGATGTACTACCACTCTGGCTGAACACATCTCAGTGTACATTATCCCCCGATATACAGATTCCATCATGCATAACTACTTAACTCAAAAAATCCACAGAATACCTCACTGTATATTGACTCCCAACATATATATATATATATATATATATATATATATATATATATATATATATATATATATGTGTGTGTGTGTGTATATATATATATATATATATATATATATATATATGTGTGTGTAAATGTATGTATGTGTGTGTGTAAGATTAGTTTTCACTAAAATCTAGTCTGTTAAACATATAGTATTCTGTTTACATAGGCCTAGGAATGCAGCCATATTAAAGCAGATGCATATCTCCATTTTACATGCAGTTTTAATAGAATGGAACGTTTTACTGAAGGATACAAATGAGCTCAGAGAAAAAAACTTCAGATAAGAATGAAATGTGCTAAGAGAATGTTCAGTACATTGAGTAAAAACAGTTCTTGTTTAGATGGTGCAAGGCTTGGGAATCAAGGTTAAAGAGGCGTGTAGAACTTGAAGGAAATTTACAAGGTTTTAGTATTATTTAGGAAAGATACTTCATACATAGAATTCAGTTAATTAGTTCGTACTGATATGGGGAAAGTCTTTGTAGGGCAGTCCACAGAAGTTTGGTGCAGACACTCAAGAGTGAGTGCAGAAGCCATGTCAAATACCCAGCATTCCATAACACTAATTGTGTTATTCAGGATGAAAGGAATCATTCTGAGTATAATGATTGTAGAAGCTATGGACATTATAATTCAGTCTATTTCAGTTTATCAGCATTGTTATTGGAGACAGTAAAATTTGATTTGGATATTGTTGACACCTACTGCCACTGAACATAATAAAACATTCTTAACCAAATTATAGTCTATACAGAGTTTTATTCTGAAAGACAAGAAGAGTTGGCATATTAAGGAGAGACTGGCACATGCTCATCACATTTCTGTGTAATTAAAAGATAAAGACATTAATTCCAGCCTCATTCCTGTTTCTTCCAGTTCATTCCAGGACTTTCCTATTTAGTGTCTACTGGTGATCTCAGAATAATCTATGAGAAGCAAGTGCCTATGCAGAAGTGACATCTAAGTCTCTTGCATTTACAGTCCTTTCAATTCTTATATATATATATATATATATATATATATATATATATATATATATATAAATATATATAGATAGATATAGATATATATATATAGATATATAGATATATATATATATATATATATATATATATATATATATATATATATAGATAGATAGATAGATATTCTTTCTGTCACCTGTCAGTGAAACATTATGGTTCACATCTTCTTCAGGTCTGCACACATCATCATGAAATATTGCCTTAGCTATGAAGACCTCACTAAGCAATGCCGCCTCAACTCATTTATTTATTTGTTAACTACTGTGCCCACAGTAGACAAGTGTCTCTTTTCAGGCACAACCTGGGGCCACTGTCTGGTTAATGGATTTCTTTAGTCATACAATTTATGAGAAGAATGTGAAGGAGTCAAACACAAGACTACAGGATGAAGTTTATTAGCAGCTCATAGCATTAACCCTTTGAGCTAAATGGTCACACTCTACATACTGTACTGTGTATCACCCATCCAATTCTGCACACCCCTTATCATGTGTTGTCTTTCTAGCTCTGAACACCTCATTCTGCACTGCCTCTCCATATATGAACTTTATAGTCTTACTCCAAGTGCCTCTTCAGCTGTTATTATTTCCCTTCCCTAACCTCTGCAGGACTTTCTGCCCCTATGGCTATGTTACCTGCACCTAATGGGTTCATTTGTCCCATAGGGGTGGGACCTAGGCATCCCCAGGCTAGGCAACAGCCCTATAGCCCATTTGTTCCTGCCCTGGAAACCAATCAGCCCATCTATTCCCCTACAACATAAGTTGATGATATTCTGTGAGTCAGCCTGCAGGTTTTGTGGAACAGCCTATCCTTCCTTGATGCTAGGCAGCTAACTCGTTTGTGATATTTGCATGGTTAAGGGAGAGATATGTGCACATCTATCTCCCCCTGCTCAGTAGTGCACATGCTCCACTAGCACAACAAACTTGCCTGACATCTTCTCTAAGTGATCACCTGCCCTCTGGCAGGTGTTGCCAATGTGGTGGGTGATGTTGCCTCTCTCTCCTGGATGGACAAATGGATAAACCAGTACTGATTATTTGAGCTCCAGCTCCCTTACCTGACCTCTTAAGCATCCATGTTGGTAACTGAGCATTGATCACCTTATCTGTTGTCAGGGTTTCATTCCTGTGCACCATGGGGCTGGGATAAGCTCTTTTCTTATTCTGTTTAACTTTACTGGACACCTGATACTCAGGACTTTCCTATTTTAGCGTCTACTGGTGATCTCAGAAAACATAATAATCTATGAGAAGCAAGTGTCTGTGCAGAAGTGACATCTAAGTCTCTCTTGGATTTATTTGATGAAGATTTTTTTAAGATGAAGTTGAATAAAGTGTCTGGTCACTGCCAGCAGCAATGTCATGGTCCATAAGGTATAATGATGGCTGTGTGGCCACTAGGTAAACAATTGCATGACACAGCTGGGGCAGGATGCTGGCCACTAGATAATAACATTTTTTTCAGGAAACATAACCTGAGTTAATTTTTATATTAAGGCATTAATTGTGTACCTTTTCTTGTCTAATTTATTTTTTTTTTGCTCGTGATATGGTAAGATGTCATTTTCTCTGGCAGTAATGTAACTTACTGTTTTTCATTTTAAATGTATTTATTTATTGATTGATTGATTTATTTTATTTGTTAACAAACTAGATGACTTGGTCCATGAACCCTTTTCAGGCACAACCTGGGTCATAGTGAGGAAAAGTGTACCACAGAAATAGGTAATATAGCAATGTCTACAACAATGCAAAACAAGACTGTAAAATATACACAAAATAAGATAATTATGCACAAATATTTTAACAAGTGCAATAATGGAAATGAAAAAGAAGAAAGAGTAAGTAAGAAGTGTACTAAGAAATAATGACAGAATGAAAGCATGAGAAAGTGCTAGCTCATTTGAATGTGGAAGAGTGAGGAGGGTGTTGGCTTTATAATGTGGAAAAGATATATTTTTCTGACCACAGAAATAAGCATGAGAGCAGTTATAATAATAACTGACTATATTAGCTGATATTCAATTAAGCACAGTGCCTAAAACATTAATGGAATGATCTCCTTTTTCAGTAATCTTTTAAGTCTGCAATAAAGGTAAAATATTTGGTTTCATTTCTGATGTTCTCCAGTAGATAACTCTGCAGGAGTAATTTTCCTGAAGCTTTTCTCACCTAATGCCTGAGATCTTTGCAGAATGAGGCATTAATTTACATTTTTTTTTCAGGTTGTAATGGGGTTCTTAGTGCTTAGTTTTTGTTTGCGAGTTGAACAGAAGAATCATGTAGTTAACTTGCTGAAGTGGGTGTAAGATTTTAGATACAGCTATGCACAGGATGGAGGAGTGACTTGAGTGTGGATTATGATTTTTATTTCTCAGTAGCTTTTTCAGGTGTTTTTGATTGTCTACAGAAGGAGACAGATGATGTGACAGAATGTGTTGTCTTTATAAATGTTTGGGACTATAAGCAGGATGGAGACAATGTGCCCGAATGCATTATATCTTTATAAATGTCTGGGAGAGTTTAGCTTGCAAGGTGACTTAAGGACAGTTTTCTTTTTATATAGCATAATTTTGCTTACTTTATTTTTGAGCAACAGAATTTAATGAATAGTAGGATGTTATGATGCTCAGTTATGCTGCCAGGTCTTTTCCAGTTGTGCCAAGCTGAATCCCTCAGTTTCATTTCTTTACATATTTCATTGATGACCCGAGGCAGCTTTCACCTCTTGTTTTCTTTCCATTTGAGAAGTGTTTATCAATGATGGATGAAAATATGTCTTAGGGCAGCTAGACTGCATTCAAGACAATCTTGCAGGTATAGTAAAGACCAATCAACAGTACTAAGCTCAGTAAGGAAATATTTGTTTCTAAGAAATATCTTACAGATATTACTGTGGACTGGGTTTTTCCTTTTAAGGAACATAGAAATTAAGGGGGGGTCAGTAAGGGAATTTGGCAAGCTTTGACTAGTTTGCATCTGTGAAGAATGTTGGTAATAAGAGAGTCCAGAATGGGACAGGTTCTTGCTACAGGATTAGGTTTAGCGCATGTATATACCATTTCTGTGTGGTTGTTAAGAGACAAGACTCTACTAATGAGATGTTTAGAGGGACATAAGTTACTTTTGAATTGCCTAATTATAACAAGGTTTATTTTGAATAAGTTTGGTAATATGTTATATTGTTTCTTCAAAGATTTTAGAGTTGGCTGGAGGTGGAATGAATGCTATGGTTACATTTTGGATTTGTATCGTCCTAACATTAGGCTTATATCCAGTTTAGACCAGTATATTTCTTAGATGAGCCATAGTTGAAATTAAGTAGCTGAAAAGATATATTATTTTTAATTAAATAAATAGGCTAATTTCAAAATATTTGTTTTCCCACCTTTCAGAACCACTCTTGGCTGCACTTAATTTTAATTATCAGTGTACATGAACTGTAGATGACCAGTTTTGTGAATCAGAGGTAACTGCACTATAATTACAATCATTCTGCAGTCACACTATAACTACAATACATCTGTATGAATTGCTTCAGTTTCAAAGAGCTACAGAAGTAAAATAGCTTGTATCAGTACAATACTGTTGCAAACATCAACTACAAGGTAGACCCTATGACTAGATTTAGTGAAATCAGGGTTTCCTGTACAAAATGTCTGGTTCTACAATACCTAACTGCTGAAACAAACAGGTAGTACACCTGCAAGAATTGTTGTAGCTCCCCCTCCCCAAATGCACATGGCAATATTGCTCAAGGTGCTAGCCAAAAAGAGGAATGAAATAAAATAAGCCTGGGATATGGTGAAGGGTAAAAAGAAAAATAGGTGACAGCTGTGTGATATCATTTAGGTTCTGTTTGTTACCATATTTATCAGTCCTATGTGGAAATCCTATTCAGTGAGTGTATGCATCATATTTGTTTATGCCAGTGAATGATACTGCATGGGACTGAGTGTTCAATGAATGCAGTGTTAATACAAGTAAGGACAGAATCCATACTGCTTCATACTAGTTACAGGACTACCAACAGCCTACCGACAGTTATTGGTGGGAGGTGTAATTAATGGCATCATTCATCTGTTACTTCATTCTCTTCCATACCTTCAGGAATGAATGAAAGCAGGGTCAGGATAGCAATACAAAAAAAAAAAAAACTCATCTGCCCTCAGCCTAGGGGAAGGTACTGTTACACTGATTCAGAGATCAAAGCTTACTACGCACTTGTCTTCCATACATGAACAGTAATATTTATAGCACACAGAGCTGTATCTGAAATCAGCTCAGAAAAATAATGAAAAGGGTGTGATAGACACAATAAAAGAGCCACCCTGTATTTCTAATGATTAGAATAGTGTTGAAGTGCAGTGGAACAGAACTGAAGGATGAGGGCATAGCACAATGCAAGGCAAAGCGGGCACTTTGTTCAAGAATAGATATTACAGGCCATGAATTCTCATTTAAGCATGCATTCAACACTCTCAGCTACCTCCAGACGCAAATGCCCATTCTCACTTGCCTTTTAATTTAAGCACCTTTTAGAATACCTCCATTACTTTCTCATTTCAGCCTGCATGCCATCTGTACTCTCTGTTCCTGCTCTAAATCATTTCCGCTATGGCTTAAATCTCTCAGGACAGGCTACAGATGACGTGCTCACTGTATAACAACTGTGATTCATTCACTTTTATAATTTTCCCTTCAATATTCTTTCTCTGTAATAAACTCTTTCTACACAGTTATGCCACATTTATTTATGTTTACCAATCATAATAGAAAATGCAAACCACACCGTGTAAACTAATGATCCAAAATAAAAGAAACGCATACCAGATGCTACTTAGGATTGTAAAAGCAAGTTTAATTTTCAAGTTTAAGCACTTTCATTCCTTTAAAACAGGAACTTCATCAGAAACAAAGTAACAACTGTTCCATTCATTTAAAAAGACTTAAAGGCGCCAAACCCTATTGTATTTAAAGGGATAGTACACCAGAAAAAGATAACTATTTAAAATGTTTTCAATAAGTGCAAAAACACAATCCAACCCCCAAAAATAAGAACATAGTACAATAAACAATTAAAAGGAAAGTGTTAAATTCATGTTGATAGCAGCAATCATATTTAAAACTTGCTAAGTCAAAATTTAAAATTTAATAATAAAATCTGTTAACTTATGCAACTAAAATCCTGCCAAAAGCTCATAGATATAATGTCATACAAAAAGTGATGCATTAAGACCTACTAAATTTCATATTTTGGCAGTTTTCAATTTTAGGACAGGTTTAATCGAAATTAGTTTGTTAATACCCGGAGGGTTACAGACGTTAAACAATTGCCAGTAGAGTTCCCTTTGTTCAGCCCCCCCCCCCCAATTAGAGGGGACTATCTACACCAGAATACTGAAGGCAAACCTTTTGAAATCATGACAAAGTGTTAACCTCCACAGCCTTCTCAATGGCATAAATGTGCTGATAAATCCTTGTTTTCAATGGCCCCACTGTCTTGCCAATGTAGAAAACTGATGAACAGAAGATGATGTAAACCACACCCTTGGTGTTACAGTTATAATTCCCCTTCACAGAAATAAGCTTGTGGTAACCCGGGAACAGGAAATGAGTGCCCTGCAGTATAAATCTGCACTGCTTACAGGCACCGGAGCACTTCCTGCCCAGACTATAGCTGGAGGTATATAGATGGTGATCTTTCCTTTCCAAAATAGCCTTCAAGTTCTTACTGTTTTTTTACACAAATCTAGGCTGGTGCCCCAATGTGCCAAAAGTGCAAAGGAACCAAACATGGTCATCTAGTGGCAGTTATCTTTTTTTGATAGAGAAAATCTCATTGTTAAATTAAATGACAAAAGTCCAAGACAAGTCATTGCTGTCAGTCTTCCTTTTGCTTGCTAAAACATTAGGACAATGCAAAAGTGAACATAAATGGTGTGTCTCACTTGAGATATCCATTTTGAAATGTCTTCCAATAAATTTGCTGGATATCCTCAATCTTGAAATAGACCACAAAGATTTTCAGTCTCCTGACAAAAAGAGTATTTGGATACCAGTCTGCTAAGCCTAATAAACTGCCTCTTGACAATATTTATTTTTTGCCACTAAGGGTGTTGTCTAGTAAAGTATAGATATGCATTAGAAAAGGTATCCTTTCTAAATATCCTAGATTCATATCTGCCAGCAGTCAAGTTTTTGTACAATGTGATGTCAAAGTAGTTAATTGAACTTTCATTTACCTGGAAGGTAAGCTGCAAAAAGCCAGTGAAGTGGTTAAGAAAGTCTATAAAGAGCTCCAACTCTTCTATGCTCCCTTTCCATGAGAAAAAATATCATAAGGTACCTCAAGTAGAGACTCACCATTGAAAAAAGGGGAGAATTAAAAATTCTAGAAGTTTCTCAAAACCATAAAACCATACATCCAACTGCTGCATGTGCTTGGCAAGATACATGCTGAAGGGGGCATTGTACTCAATAATGGGTCTGATATGGGGGGAGTACAGGGATGTTATGACCTCCTTGTTCCTAGATGAAATACCCTTATTTATCAGGTAGGCCAAGTAGAAAGCCTTCCATACAAAGGAGGCAATGTGATGGTCAAAAGTGAGGTTGCTATCAACCTGGGTGCCTAAGTCCCTCACAACTGATTGCATGCTTAGTATGTTGTTATTAATGTGATAATTAGTGGGGATCCTATTTTCCCTAAAGGGGATAATGATGCATTTCCTGGGGAGATGGTGACTTCAAAAGTGATCGCTTTATTGTCAGATCTTACCAAGGAAGATGACACTGTAGGGGTGCTACAGTGGCTACTCATGTTGGTTAGGACCAGGTCCAGTATATTTTCACCTCTTGTAGGGGTGTTGACCAGCTATTCCAATGCATTGGCATTGCCAAAGTTGAGGAATCTCTGGGCATTCATGTTTGGGCTAGAATAAGTCTTCCACTCTATGGTTGGGTAGTTAAAGTCACCCAGGATCAGGGTAGAGGGTTGAATCTCGATAGATTCAAGTAAGTCCACATAGGTGGAGTGGGTGTCCTGAGTCATGGTTGGGGGTCTTTAGCTAGCTATGATTTGAATAGGTGTTTTGTTCATAGGATCATAGGTGTGTACTAGGCTAATGGCCCTGGAACCTTTACAAGCCTAGCCCATAGAAGTGCCCTGGCATCGTGTTGCCTGACGTTAGTTCCCAGTGCTTCTATCAAGTACAGCCACTGGAGTAATCCTCGGGGTGGACTATCTATTTCCCATCCACTCATCAAGATTTCTCTTGAAGAGGGCCAGTGAGGTACTCTGCTTGACATGTATGGGAAGTCTATTCCAGAGCATGGGCAGTCTCTGGGTTATGAATCTGTCCCTCCGGCATGTTCTGTTGATTGTGGTAATTAGGTTGAGGTCTCTGGAGCATGTGGTGTGGAGGGATTGAGATTTCTTTAGATGCAGGATTTCTAACAGAGCTGGGTCAGACTTGGCTTTGTATGTCAAGCAGAGATCACCTCTTAGAAGGCAATATGAGACACAGAATAGCTGCAGTTTTTTTGAGTCTGTCCATGTATGACATGTGTTTAAGGCCTAGGATCCTCTTTGTGAGGTACTTTTGTGGCCTTTCCCACTGTTGCATGTGTCTAGTGAGGCACATACCAAATGGGGCATTATACTCAATGATTGGCCTAATGAGGGAAGAGTAGAGAGAGAGATGATGACCTCTTTCTTCCTGGATGCAAAACCCTTGGTAATGAGATGTGCCACATAGAAGGACTTTCTGACCACAGTGGCAATGTGGTGGTCGAAGGAGAGGTTGCTGTTAACCTGTGTCCCCAGATCTCCTATAATGCCTTCAGTGTTCAGTGGGCTCCCATCAATGAGGTAATTAGTAGGAAATGAGTTTTTCCCAAAGGGGATGATGACGCATTTTTTGGCATTAAGCTTAAGGCCATGGTTTCGACACCAGTCACTCATCTCAGTATGGCCTTTCTGTAGGATGTCTGCATCACTTGGGGAGTTAATAATGGCTCCCATCTTGCAGTCATCTGTGAACTTGGTCAGCCAGAGTTCCTCCATGTTGGCCTGGATTTCTGAGAAGTAGATGCCAAATAGGAGAGGACCGAGGACCAATCCCTGTGGGACTCCACTTGTGACTGGTCGGCAGTCTGACTTGGAGTCTGCTACTTTCACACTGTGGGTTCTATCTGTGAGCCAATTTGCAACCCAGCTAGTAATATAGGGGTTGATGCCTAGTTTGGTGAGTTTATCAATAATTCCTGAGTGGGGAATGGTATCAAAGGCCTTGGCCAGATCAAGGTAGGCTGTATGAATTGCCTTCCCCTCATCCACAGCTCTGGTGACTGACTCAAAGAAGTCAACCAGGTTGAGCAGGCATGCTCTACCTTTCACAAAACCAGACTGCATGGGATCTAGAGTTTGGAGATTCCCTATATCCTTGTTAATTAGGTCCATGATGATGTGCCCCATAGCCTTACATATCAGACTTGTCAGGCTAATGGGGCAATAATTCCCAGGGTCTGTAGTCACTCCCCCTTTATGGAGAGGGATGATTGTAGCAGTGCGCCATTTGGTAGGGACAAAGCTTGAGGTGAGGCTGTGATTGAACAGGGCAAACAGATGTGGTGCCAGTTTACTTTGCAGTTCATGTAGACCACATCCAGGGATATTGTTGGGTCCCATGGAAGCTGTATTTTTGGCCTTGGACAATGCAGCTTTAACCCATGCTGCAGTAATGCTGGGTGCCTGGCATTCCTCCGGTATTGTGATTGGTCCTTTAGGGGAGAGAGAGGGGTAAAGTTGGCACTGAATCTGTCGGCCAGTATGTTGGCGATATCTGTTGGCTCAGTATAGGAGGTACTATTGTGCAGTAACTCAGAGCAAACCTGGGTATTGCTGTGGAGATTTTTGATATAACTATAGAAGGCTTTGTGGTTGTTTTTAGTGTCTGCTGGAATTCTGCTTTCATAGCTGGCTTTAGAGGTTTTGATGAGGGATCTCAACTTTTTGTTGAGGTTAATAAGGGAGTTTTTCCAGTCTTGGGACTTCACCTTTTACTGCAACAGTTTCTTCCTTCTGTTTTAGAGTTTATTAATGGTAGGGGACCACCACATTGGCTTCCTTTTTTTTGGAGGAGAGCGTCTTGGTTCTGTTGGGTATGGCTAGTTCCATGCATTTATGCATGTGTTTATACAGTGCACTGGTGTATGATTCGGCAGTCATGCATCTATTTTCCATTGACATGGGTGCCGTGAAGTTAGCCAGATCTCTTTTTAGGAGCCCAAAGTCAGCTTTGGAGAAGTTTTTCATGGTGGTTACCTTTGCGGGGGGGGGGGGGGGTGAGATGTGGATTTCCATGGTCATTAGTTTGTGGTCGGATCTAACCAGGGAGGAATTGACTACTGGTGTAGAGCAACATTTGCCCATGTTAGTAATAACCAGGTTAAGGATGTTGCTTCCTCTAGTGGGGGTAAGAATGACCTGGTCCAGGGCATTGGAACTGATGAATTCCAGGAAGCGTTGGGCCAGTGTATTGGTGCATGAGTAGTTTTCCCAGTTGATGGAGGGGTAGTTGAAGTCACCTAGTATGAGAGTGTTGGGCTGGACCTTAATAGTTTCCAGGGTGCTTAGGAACATGGAGTGAGAGTCTTGGAACATGGTTGGGGACCTATAGCAGGCTATGACCTGAATCATTGTCTTACCCGATGTTAGTTGTACCTGAAGTATCTCAGATGCATTATGCTGGGCTACTAGTCAGGAGGTGTGCATGTCCTTTATGAATATGGAGACACCACCGCCTTTGGAGTTTCGGTCCATGTTCTGGGGCCGAAAAGTGTGGAATGAGTTATAGCCTGGTAGCGCAGTGGTGCTTTCTGCTGCTTTAAATCCATCTCTGTTACAGCAGAAATGTCGATGGTCTCCATTTTGAAGAGTGCTAGGAGCAAGTGCATCTTGAGATTTAGACTTCTAGCATTGAGCAGCATGACCCTCAGATTGCATTTATTTATAGCTGTTACAGTGGCAATTTGGTCTTTAGAACATCACCTAAAAAAGGCACTATAGGGGTGGCAAGAGCCTTAGCCAGTATCTGGAAACCCAGGGGTGACAGATGCAGGCCATTTCTGGCAAAGCATCGAGGTTTGTCAATCATGACATCCCAAGCAGACACCAGAAACGTAGCCAATTGTTGAAGTCAATCATTTTCTGCTTGTACTGTGGTATCATTCTGGGTGATGGTAGGATGCTGCTCAGGGCTATACCTGCCTGGCCCACATAATCCAAGAGCTCATCCAGGGAGGTGCATCTCAGGTCATTCACACCCAGATGGACAGTGACAGAGTCATACTTGTACTTGTTGTGGAATGACCTGATTGTGTATGTGTTGGATTCTGGCACCCGATAGACAGCTGACTGCTACCTTCTACTTATTCAACCTAGTGAGTGGGACATCAGTGTGCCTCACTATCGAGTCACCTATGATTAGTGCATTGGGTGAGCTGTTTTGCATTAGGAGCTTAGGTTGAGGGGCACACTGTGTAGGTGAGGTATGTGTCTTGTGGTTTGTACTGTGTTGTGGTGGTCAAGTGTGTTTCTGCCTTGGAGGTCTCTGCTATTTGGGTATATTTCTATTGAGAGCCTCCACATAGGTGGGTGTGTGGTTTGTGTTTTTATGTGAAAGCTGTGATGGTGGGTGTTCTGGAGGGCTATGTATTGCATGTAGTGTGGTGCAGGTGTTGACCTTCTCCTCTTAACTAGATATTCCGAAGTCTTGGCTTGAGAGTGCATGGCTTCCAATTTGGATATGTAAGTGCATCTCTCACAAGTCTGAGTGTTGGGAGGTAAGAGGATAGGGTTGTCTGTGTACACGAGGCAGTTGCTACACTGCCTCAGAATGCCCAAGTTCACCAGGTTAATAGGAGAAAGCACAGGGAACTGACCTTTAGAATGCCAGGAGGGATGGTCATTATTACTAAGTACTGGAGTTGTTTCGTTATATATTCCTTTTACAGAAAAAATTTCACTTAACGTGTCTGAGTCTGTACAGAGCACTGCCAAACACTTGAGAGGAAACTAATATGTAGACCCTTAAAATTTAAGGATGAAGTATTTAGGCAGATATTCTGAAGTTAGAAAGAAATCAAGCAGTACTTATTGAAAAATAAAGAATTAGCTTGTCAAGAATGATAAAAGGAGGGGACTCACATGAATGGGTACTGCCTGGCTACTACTAATGCTGGTCTCAGCACAGCTTCAACCTGCTGGGATTCAATACTCCTTTGCTTCTTCTCTCACCAGAAGCAAAATGCTAGCACCAATCCCAAGAAGAGAAGTAGGCCACGGCCTGTTTGGTGTTCCACAGTCTTGTCCCAGATGATGCAAGGGTCTGCAGGCTTGAAGCCTTTTTCTGTTAGATGCCTCTAATAGCAACCAGACCAATCAGGTACATTAAGCACAAACACTCACTCTCCAAAAAAAAGAGTCAGGAATCAATGCACTCTGCTCCTACTCTCAGCAGGATCAGAATATAAGCACAGATTACAAGCTGTCACCTATAAAGCAGTTATTTAGCTTTCTGGTGATCAGCAGTCTCTAGGAAATAATGTAACTGCACTCCTTCTCTCACCAGGAGAAAACAGAAGCAATAATCCTAAGATGACTACTGACAGGCAGAATGTGAGCTCTCCAATAACTGGTGGTCTTGCAATAGATGCTTAAAGGTAAGATAAAAAATGGTTTATCCTAAACACTGTAGTGTGCACTACAGGAGTTAGATGTGAAAGTAGGTAACTTAAGTTTTACCTGTCTAAAAAGTTAAGTTTTAGTGGAAACTCATTATTTTTAAAAGACCAAGATAGATTGAAAGGGGGTGGTCACTTTTGTATTCTGGTACTATGTAATATAGTATGATGGGCAATAAATTTAAATAGTTGAAGGGGACTGATTTCACAAAATGATAATTTTGTGCTTACTCACACCAGCCAGTTAAAGCAGAGAGGAAATGAGATATATGGTCAAATTAACATAAGGGGCAGGCAACTGCCAACGGTTGACTGCAGTTGTCACTCCACAACAAGTATAAATATGACTCTGTCATTGTCCATGCTGGAGTGAATGACTTGAGACGTACCTCCATGGACTACATGAAAAGAGACATGGAAGAGCTCTTGGATCATGTGACCCAGGCAGGTATGACCCTAGCCCTGAGTAGCATCCTGCCTTCGCCCAGAATGATACCACAGTATAAGGACAAAATGATTGACTTCAACAATTGGCTAAGCTTCTGGTGTCATTCAAAGGGGATCCAGTATTTGTCTGCCTGGGAAGACATGATCCACAAACCACGATGCTTTGCCAGAGATGGTCTGCACCTGTCACCCCTGGGACTCAGGTTACTGGCTAAAGCTCTTGCCACCCCTATGGTGCCTTTTTTAGGCAAGGTTCAAAGGATAAAACCACCACCGTAACAGATACAAGCATGCAAAATCTGAAGGTAATGCTACTCAATGCTAGAAGTCTAAACCTCAAAATGCACTCTCTTGAGGCACTCCTGAAAATGGAGAACATCGATATCTGTGCAGTGACTGAGACCTGGTTCAAGGCTCCAGAGAGCACCCCTGCAATACCAGGCTACAATTCTTACCACACTTTTCGGCCACAAAACCAGGACCGAAACACTAAAGGTGGAGGAGTGTCCATATTCACCAAGGATATTCACACCTCCAGGCTAGTTGCCCAACACAATGCATCTGAAATTCTCCAGGTGCAACTAACACTAGGTAAGACTGCAATCCAAACTGTAGCTTGTTACAGATCCCCCACCATACCCCATGATTCTCACTACACCTTCCTAAACATACTGGAAAATATTAAGATACAACCAAACACCCTAATACTGGGTGATTTCAACTACCCTGCCATTAATTGGGAAAACTACTTGAGAACCAACTCCTTTTCCCAACGGTTCTTGGAATTCATAAATTCCAACTCCCTGGATCAACTAATCCATTGTCCCACCAGGGGCTCCAATATCCTAGACCTGGTCATTACCAACATGGGAGATAGATGCTCCACACCAGTGGTCACCCCCTCATTGGTCAGGTCTGACCATAAGCAAATCACCCTTGACATCCACATCCCACCCCCCCCCCGTAAGGAAACCTCCTTAAAAAACTTCTCCAAAGCCAACTTCATGCTACTGAAGTCAGAAGTGACAAACTTCACAACACCCACACAGATGGGATCTAGAAGTTCGACTGCAGAATCCTACACTAAGGCACTGTATGAGCACATCCACTCGTGCATGAATCGTGCCATCCCAAATAGAACCAAGATGCTCTTCTCCAAAAAAAGGAAGCCAATCTGGTGGTCCCCTGCTATAAACAAACTATACAACAGAAGGAAGAAACTGTTGCAGAAAAGAGGAAAATCCCAGGATGCAAAAAAATCCCTCACCAGCCTCAGTAAGAAGCTGAGATCCCTCATAAAATCCTCAAAAGCTAGTTTCAAAAATAAAATTGCTAAAGATTCCAAAGACAACCACAAGGCATTCTATAGTTATGTCAAGAATCTAAATGGCAATGCTCAGATCTGCTCTGAGCTACAACAGAATGGCATTAAATATACTGATCCCAAGAATATTGCCAATATCCTGGCATATCGATTTAGTGCCAACTTTACCCCCCTCTCACCCCCTAAAGGGCCCATCTCAATACCAAAAGATTGCCAAATTCCGATAATCACAGCCACACAGGTAGAAACAGCACTCTCCAAAGCTAAGAATACAGCATCCATGGGACCAGATGACATCCCAGGCTGTGTACTACATGAACTACAAAATGAACTGGCACCCCACCTAAGTGTCATGTTTAATCATAGCCTCACCTCAGGCTTAGTGCCCACTGAGTGGCGCACAGCTACAGTTATCCCGCTCCACAATGGAGGATCCACCTTGGATCCCGGGAACTACCGTCCCATCAGTCTGACAAGCCTGGTCTGCAAGGGCATGGAATGCATTATCATGGAACTTATAAACAAAGACATTGGCAACCTTCAAACACTGTACCCCACCCAGTTTGGGTTTGTGAAGGGCCGATCTTGTCTCCTGAATCTGGTTGACTTCTTCGAATCGGTCTCCAGAGCTGTGGTTGAGGGTAAGGCGGTTCACACAGCCTATCTGGACCTCGCCAAGGCCTTCGACACCATCCCCCACTCTGGAATCATAGATAAACTTACTAAGCTGGGCACAAATCCCTACATCACTCGACGGGTTGCCAACTGGTTTACTGACAGAACCCAGACTGTAAAAGTAGCTGACTCCAAATCCAGCTCCAGACAAGTGACAAGTGGAGTACCTCAGGGTTCAGTCCTGGGATCACTCTTGTTTGGCATCTACTTCCCTGAAGTACAGGCCAACACTAAGGGACTCTGGCTGACAAAGTTTGCAGATGACTGCAAACTGGGAGCCATTATTGAATCCCCAAATGATGTGGATATTCTACAAAAGGGTCTTACAGAAACAGATGCCTGGTGCCAGAGCCATGGGCTCAACTTAATGCAAAGAAATGTATAGTTATCCCCTTTGGAAAAAAAACATGTACCCATGAACTACCACATAGGTGGCAAGACACTAAACATCGAAAGTGTGATGAGAGACTTAGGGACACAAGTGGACAGTGGTCTCACTTTTGATAACTACATCACCACAACAGTCAAGAAATCCTTCTATGTGGCACACCTCATCACTAAGGGCTTTTCATCCAGAAAAAAGGAGGTCATTGTCCCACTGTACTCATCCCTCATTAGACCCATTATAAAGTATAATGGCCCATTTGGTATGTACCTCACAAGACATCTGCAACAGCTGGAAAGGCCACAGAAATACCTCACTAAAAAAATTACAGGCCTAAAGCAGATGCCCTATGCTGACCGTCTAAAAAAACTCCAGCTATACTCTGTGGCATATCGTCTACTCAGAGGTGATCTCTGTTTAACATACAAGGCCATGTCAAACCCTGAGCTGTTGGACATGCTCCACTTAAAGAAATCCCAATCCCTCAGAGCCACATGCTCCAGGGATCTAAACCTTATCATCATAATGAACAAAACATGCTGGAGGGATAGGTTCCTGACCCAGAGACTCCCCATACTCTGGAATAGACTGCCCATACATGTCAAGCAGAGCGCCTCATTGGCCCTCTTCAAAAGGAACCTTGATGATTGGATGGGAGATAGGAAATTCACCCTGGGGATCATGCCAGTCACCCTGCTAGACAGGGGCCCAGAGAAGTAAATATTGTGGGAAAAAATTTCCAGGGAATTTTTATGGCTTTGCATAGACCTTAGGACCGATAGCCTAGTACCAGCCTATGAACCTATGAACCTATGGAGTGTCTCCTGTGAGTCATACCGTTTGGCCAAATTGGAGGTGTGTATGTCTTTGATAAATATTGAAACTCCACCTCCTTTGGCTTTGTAGCCTTCCATTTGAGGTCTGGAAGTATGGTAGGATGAGTAACCTGGTAAGGCTGGGGTGCTCTCCACAGTTTTGAACCAAGTTTCAGTGACTGCACAAATGTCAGCATCCTCCAGGTCAAGGAGTGCTTGCAATGAGTACAGTTTCATGCTACGACTCCTAGCGTTTAGCAGCATGACCTTTAAATTTCATTTAGAAGAATTTTTTATGTTGGTAATTTTGTGCTCATGAATTTGCCTAAAAAAGGCATTATGGGGGAGGCTAGAGCCTTTGCCAGAAGCCTGAAGCCCAGGGGAGACAGATGAAGGCCATCTCCAGCAAACTATAGTGGTCTGTCAATTATATCTTCCCAGGCTGTCAGGTACTGGATCTCCTTGGAATGACACCAGAAACTAAGCCAATTGTTAAAGTCAATCATTTTCTGTTTGATTTGACGCATCATTCTGGGTTATGGTAGAATTCTGCTTAAGGCTAGGGACATACCTGCCTGGGACACATGTTCAGTGGGCTCAATCATGTCTTTCTTCATATAGTCCAGAGAGGTATGTCTCAAGTCATTCACACCAACATGGACTATGACAGAGTCATAACAGTACCTGTTGTTAAGAGACTTGAGTGCATGTGTGATATGGTGGATTCTAGCACCTGACACTCACAGGAGCCATAGCTGCCACACTTTCCTGTTCAATGTCTCCACCCTCTGACTGTCCAATATCTGTGGCCTCTGGGGATGGGGTATGTGTGGGCATACAGACTGTGTGTGGTGAAAACGGGGGCAGAAGAGTGATGTCTACCTCTGGAACAGATTCAGCCCCTAACACCCCCACCTGTGCCTCACTGTAGTCACCATCATCATCAGTGTCCAACCCCCACAGTCACCTGCAATAAGAATGAAAAAAGCAGTACATTAGTACCTGCTTTGTACTTTGTACAAAAAGCACCCAAGACTCCTAACAGTGAAGACCCACAACTGCATTAGCGGTCAAACAAGTTCCTTCCCTGCCTTTGTCCACAAAGCAGTACCTCGGAACACAATCCAAATTCAACTCAAGATCTTTATAACCATCACCATCACTTGAGGTAAATCAAGTCAAACATGACTAGTAATATTTACCTTTTACTTACTCAGTATGACACTATAATTGAAAAAAAAAAACACATAAAACCCAGTATAACCCTTTTCACAATTATATGGAAATACACATCTCACTACCTAATGTATTTGCCTTCAACTTCTTCTATTTTAAAAGGCATTTTAGATTCCTGGCCTCATTTAAACCAGGAGCAATATCTACTCTTACCTGTAACTGCCAAAGTGTATCTGTTTGTTGAACTACACTCTTGTGACTACCCCTTCTCAAAACTTTAGGTACCTCCTCCAGACAGGCAATTAAAAACATCCTACACTGTCTACATGCAAAATTATGTGTACATAGGGCATTAGTCTGGCCCTGACCCATACTAGACTATGATTGTTCCTTAACAAAACAAGTGTCATATTTACCAGGGGCAGGGCCACAACCTTGGGCAATACCTGATGGACCTGTGAAAAGTTGAGGATGAGGTAATGTCAGTACCACTGCATGTTGCAGCACAACAAGGTAATACATCCATATATCTCACATTTACAGTAGCTAGTCTGTTACTTGTTGTATTGGTCCCAATCTGTGCATGAGCGTATACTTGGGGTTACACCACCCCCAAAGAACAAAAAGTTTTGCTATTAAATTTCCAAAGTGCCTGCAATCGACCAGCATGTCATCAAAAGGCACTTTTCAAATGGGCAGAATGCCGAACCGAAATACATTGACTATGCTACATGGCTGCTGTTTCAAAGTTCCGAATTCAGCATTTCTGGTCGATATTCTGACCAGTCGATCAATACAGTTTCAGAATTTCAATAGTAAACTGAAGAAAGACCTGACCCCCAAATAAATGTATCTACAGCCTGACACACTGACTGCTACAGTATCACAATGCTGATCACAGTAAGCTTACTTGCATACTCCTCAGCTGTGGAAACGCTGGTACCCACCTCCACGATGTAAGGGGTGATGGATGCCTGGGAGCTGTCGCATGTGCTTAGTTACATCAAGAATTCCTCAGTGGCCGAGAGTTGCTGTTCCACAGCAGGCCCTCCACCAGTGACAGCATGATCCCTGGCTATATCCGCTGCCCATCGATGTGCAGCATTAATCATATCAGTTGTCCGGTGGTGAACCTGCTCATATATCCTGCCCTGCTGGCTCCAGGCATTAACATCACAGACAAGGTCTGACCACAGTGCAGCCTGCTGTTCCCTATTATGTCTCCCCCTGGATAACAGGATGTCATGATGCTGCCTTAGTCCTTGCAATATTATTTCATTCTCTGCATCCGAGAAGGGTGGGTGTCATCTGTGGTACATTATTTCTAAAGACAACACAAGGGGAACACATTACAGGATCAGATATGTGGACATCCACTATATACAGATACAGCAGGGGTACAATGGCCAGAATATCCACTGCATGCTCACACATGGCATAACCCACAATGTGACAACATACTATGTGCGTGGATACAACCAAGATAGTATCATTTCTGAGGTATTCCCTGCATACCATGACGGCGTCTGCTGTATGATCATACACCCAACACTCCACTCCACTGTGGTATGTCCACTAAGGCCAGCTACACAATAATATGTCATAGGAGCAGTGCCAGAAAAATTGCAGTATGCTATAACAAAGACTATAATAGGGACAGTCCGACAACACCAGTGTGCCACATTGACAACAGAAAATGCTACCCTGATGTATTGTACATCCAGGTGTAAGTCAGCAGGGTATCACCATAGGTCTGTGCCTGGCATACTGCTGTAATCCTTATGCCCCATACCTTTATCATCCCATATGAATCCTGTTATACACAAAAAAACAGTTGCATACCTGCTAGAGTGCAGTACTCTTCTGTTGAACTGTGTGTCTGGTAAAGTTTCAGTAAGGTGTGCTCTGTGTGAGTAAGGTCTCATACAGAATGGTTCCCCATAGCCAGCTGCCTGCCTTTTAAACATGCTCCCCCATCAGCAGGTGATTACCTCTAAACCAATTTGTGGTTCTGAAATGCTAACTGCAGCCAATGACATGCAAGCACTGTGCAATATATAAGGTCTTCATGTAGGCCTGGACCCCTTTCTTAGCTATTGAGATAGACACTACTGGGGTGGGGAGACTACATCATCATATAGGGTAGGTCTGTAGCAGAAACCTTTACATAGAGCTGTGTGTACCACAGGCTTCAGCTGCTGCTGAAGGTAGTAGACAGAAACAGAGAGTGTGGGCACTTTGGAGAGCAACAAGCTGTAGGTTTGTCTGTGTCAGCTGTGTCAGCCCTGTTGCAGAGGCAGTGCCAGGGTGAAGGTACCCTTTACACTCCAATTAAGGCATGTGTTTAAGGTACGGATGTTAGGCAACTGTGTCAATAACAGTACTAGGCAAGATATTGTACACTAAATGGATATGTGAAGTGTGTCCCTACCTGCAGGCCTGTGCCTTCATGGACTGAAAAGCAGCTATTTAATATGCAATGCCTTGTGTTGCTAAAGAGTGTATTGGTGATCCATTAATTGCTGTCTTCACAATAATGTAATTGAAATGCAGCACAACACTGGATTTGAACCCAGGACTGTGTGTGGTAAAATGTACTGTATGCAAGTCATTTAACAGACTGAGCTACTGAGTCACAGCTGTAACAGGTGTACCTGCAAGATATATGTGCAGAAATACAGGTTGCGATAAACATTTTCTACATCTATCAGTATGTTCATGGCTTTATATGGATACATTTCTGCACCAGAGTCCCAGTTGAACATGTATTTTGCCATGAATGCCTTAGCAGGTGATGTTTTATATGTTGCTGATAAAAGGCACATTTACCTCTGATCAAAGGCCTCAGTTACATCCATTATCATGTGTCTGGTTGTTTAGTAATGTACTATTGCACCAGAATCCAAGGTACACTCCCATTTTTTCCATTACTGTTTATTCCAGTTTGCGCTGTGTGGCATGGTACACAACTCCACTGAAACATGCCTAATGGCTGTAATTTGCCTATATAAGAGAGGATGAATGTTTGTATATATTTGTTTGGTCTGAAGAAGCCTTATAGGTGAAAGCGCTTACCATTTTTGTTAATAAAAGTGTTTTATTCGACTACATGGTGTGATTAACAGAACTGTGTTTGCACCAGGAGATTTAAACTACAACAGTGGAGAGACTTCTTACTACACAAAGACTTTTTGTCAGTTGTGGTTTGTTCCTGTGGATGTTTCATACCTTCTACATAATTACTATGTTTTGTTTAAACCACCTGTTTTAATTAAGAGTTGCATGGTGTGGTGGGTTAATGCATTGTGCCTTGGATGTGATGGGCTTGGGTTCAAAACATGGCAGAGGTGTTTACTTTGTACATGTGACTTACAATGTTAAAACACACATACACTCATTATAGCTCTATTTAGCTGAGCTAAGCAAAGCTGGGTGATGTGGTGTGCCGTGCAGCTCCACACTAAAAAGATATAAAGAAAAGAAAAAAAGGGGAGATAGGAAAGTGGTGAAATGGGGGCAAGCAGGGGGAAAACATATTGAAAGGCAGGGAGAGATGTGCAGGAAGGGTGTAGGAAAGAATCATAGCTATCCATTTCTTGTAAAGCAACAAGTGTGCACTTTGACAGATTTGGAGATTAATTTGGATTCTCAAACCCTAGGGAGAGGGTGGTGAGGACAACATAACTGCATTGTCAAGTCAATTGGACCTAATTACATATGTCCAGTGGACATGTGTGTAAAATGGAGAACTATGTATGGGACAATATTTTTTGTGGGACAGGTGCCCATTTTTTTTTAAGGTGAGAGTGGCAGGTTGGGGAAGGGACATAGGTACATGTGGGGAAGGTAAGTTGGGTAGGTGAGGATGCATTTGCAAACAGAGAAGACAGACAGGACAGCAGACAGGGGTGGTGTGTGACACATGAAGGGGGGTGGACACCTTTGATGGGGAGAGTGCTGTGGAATCCGAGTCCCATGTGCCTCCAGATGGCAGCAGCATTACTCATGTCCTCACCCATGCATCTGTTGGCACTGCTGCTTCACTGCCCTGAGGGTGGCTGTGCTGAGGCTAGGCACCAGGGGGGTGCTGCCCCACCAGGTAGGCCAGCATGCCCTCAATCTGGCACAAGTATTGGTCTTAGCCATGGTGGACTATCCTTCACTCCAGGACTGATAGCTCATCAGGGGTGACCACTCTCCCTCTGCCACTGCTCCCAGAGGGGGACTAGGCCTTCTCCCTGGGGCGCTACTACCCGATGCCACAGGTAGTGCAGGAGCAGCACAGGGAGCACCACCGGTGCTGGGACCCAGTACTATGGCCGGTTGAGGCAAGGTTGGCTGATCAGCTGGAACCAGCCTACCATGACATGCTGTGGGACATGAAGTAAAGCAAAATGTTACGGTTAGTAACAACCAAACCATTGTTAGTATTAACAGAATGGAACATCCTACTTATTAGACTAAATACATATTAATGTATATTAAGTACAACACAACATAATGTAACATAGTCAGTGTGGTAACATCAACATGCCAGTGTGAAGTAAGCCATATGGCCAACAAACCAATTAGTTTAACAATATATGTTAATACTGAATCATAATAAAACATAACAATAATCAACCACATTTTCCAAAATATAGTTAAACAAAATATGTTAATATGAAATCATAATAAAACATAACAATAATCAATCACATTTTCCAACATATAGTTAGTTTAACAAAATATGTTAATATTAAATCATAACAATGCATTACAAAAATAAATAAATTAAGATAAGGGATGGGAGAGAGAGAGAGAGAGAAAAACATTCCATTAATGTGATTGTAGATGATATTCCTGACAACACTGGCCATACATAATTCCACAGGTGTGTACTGACAATTGTGATTACAGTGACTACAATTCTCCTATAGCTGTTGTAGCCTGTACATATCTCTCAAGTTAATAGCATGAGACAATAAGGGGCAAGCACTAAAAAATGCAGGTACAGAACTACTCAGAACAGTTTCACATAATGTGAACTTATATATAGTAACTACCAGGGTGTTCTGTAAATGGATTTGGTAATATATTGCATTCATGGTAATAATTTATCTGGTAAATGTGATAGACAGATTAGTCAGTTCTAATTACATTACAAGAAATCTTGACACTTGAGTGGCATGTTCGTGTACAGTAATTAAACTGTACAGACGTCATGGCTTAGTTGGCAGGCATGGGAGTAGTACCCACTAGCTGTGACTGTAGCAGACATCTGCAAATACTTTAATAATTGACTGCAGCAGCATAGTATCGACAAGCAAGAGATACAGCCACACTGAGATTGCACAGTTTTATTTCTGAATCCACAATGCTGTTGCACACATTCTCACTATTGAGTATAACAATATGTGAGATCTAAACACAATATCTGCACATAATATGGGCTAACTCACCCATCACATTTTTGTATTTCTGGGAAGCGGGAAATTGTGATCATTACATGAGTGATACTGAAAATGTAGTGCTACGTAGCACTGGATTCAAACCCAAGACTGTGTATGACAAAATGTACTGTGTACAGGGAATGTAACAGACTGAGCTACTAAGGCACTGCTGACTGCATGGTGATTGATACTTGCCTGGACACCACCTGGAGCATACTATGAATTGTGCAATACAAGTTACAGGACTTTCCTCTAGCATTCTAGTACTGTTACAGTGTTTTACTAGACTGCAGTGCCAATAGAAAACACATGCATGGTATACAACAATACTCCATATATTACTACAGCTTATCTCAATTTCAAAATGCATACTACTGTTATTGGTTTGCAATATCTGTGAAGTCCACACACACAATATCCAGCCGTGGTGTGGCCTAGCTCACCCATATACTTTTATTACCTGATGTCTGTGGATGAAAAGCATTATGTGACCAGTATTGGCCTAAAGAAAGCCTTGACCAGTACTATGACTTATGCAATACAGTTTGCAGCCATTAGATTTGATTTTCTACAGCTATTACAGTCTTTTAGTTGATTGCAGCAACCTTACCTTACAGACTCAATGCATACAGCTCTACTGCAATAGTTATGACAAGACAATTCTGATGTACACCATTTTCCTTGCTGTTGCTGGTATTGTTTCTTGTTTTTATTGAACTACAGTTTTATTATTTATTTATTGCACTGCAGCTCTAATTCCAGCATTATTGTATTACAGCTCTAATTCCAACTTTATTGCACTACAGACTTTATTGTATATACTTTATTACAGTTAATGCTTTACTCATTCTTGATTATAGCAGTACAGTTGGCAGAATATATCTATACTCACCACGCTCATGGCACAACATGAGACTTGACATTTGAAGAGAAGCACACCATTATGCATACCAGTTTTGCAATCAGATTACATATTGGTAAAACAAATGAAAAAGTACTTATATACTTGTAGGGCATTCGTTGCCCTTGCCTCTTGGACCCAGGTGTCCAAGGTTCTCCTCTTTTGTCTTTTCAGGTCATCATGATAGTGGCGACACTGCTCACCTGTATTGGGGATACCAGTAACACTGGTGAGTTCTCTGGCCAGCCATTACCATGCCTCTGCCTTACACGCCGAGCCCTGGAAACTGCCCTGCAGCAGCCTATCCTCATGTTATTTCACAAGGAGCCCAACCTTGACCCTGGACTCATGAATGCCCCACTGCTACGCCTGAAAGTGCACACTTTCTCCAACACCACCAGCCATATCAACAGATGATAGATTCCAATGGTTTCTACAGAACTGCCATCTAGTGCGCCTTATGTAGGATGTTTTCCCACCCTTACACATCATTGAGCAACATTCAAGAAAGGGCCATGTTGCTTAGCAGAGTGCAAACCAGCCAAGTGGAGCATGGTTTAAGCAAAGCTGAGCACTGCGCAATCATTGGCAGCAGTTAACATGTTTATGTGATGCTTAGCAGGTTTGAGCACAGTTGTGCAGAGCGTAGCAGAGACATATTTTAAAATCTTGTCCATAACATGTGCAACAAAAATACAGACAAGTTCTGACTTCCGTGTATTCAAACCCTAGACCTACTACACATACAGCCATAACTCTACCTATTAAGCTACATGGATATTAAGAAATCTGGTATGCCTTCACCTATACCACTGAGCTACCTGTTAGCAGTGCTGAGCACTGTACAGCACCATGCAAGCATGCTTAAACAAACCAATAAATAAATAAGTCATTACATCTAGTTTCTATTTTTAGATGTCTGGCAGGTGTCTGCCATGTATGTATGAGCTCCGCTTGGCTTAGCTGTGCTCCACACTGCACAAACGCCAATTAAAAAAAATATATAAATAAATAAAATGTCACCATGCTTATTAATTACATCCAGTTTCTTTATTTAGATGTCTGGCAGGTGTCAGCTGTCCACATGTGAGTGCAGCTTGGTATTGCTGCGCTATGCACTGCGCCACACAAACATGCCATTTAAAAAATAAATAAATAAAAACAACACTGATTCAATATCCATGTTCCTTGGCTCTCCCTTGGCAGTGTGTCATCATTAATATGCATGGCACACTGCCTAGGGGGTGGGGGTCATGGCTGTGTACATGGATACATTCCCTGTAGGCTGTACACAGTGCCTGCAAGGAGTTTATTAAATCCTGGCATATTTCTATTTAATGCTATGTTTACTTCTATTTAGTACCAAATTGTTTATGTATGAGTGAAAGACTCCAATGAGTAATACATTTACCTGAAAAGAACTTCTGTTCTCAGATGACATGTGCAAACAATAAGTCAGTGCATGTCCAACTAGCAGGCATGGGGAATGGAATATACTGGGAAAATGCCTCATGCACCTAGTCAGTCACTGTGAAGGAGAGAGGATACATTGAGACTAGGTGCATTGCCTTTAGAGAACATGAGTGTACTATGTAATGAGCAAGAATGTCCCCCCATCTCAGTACCAAGAATTAATACTGCTGTCCCTTGAGTGGGTCACAGTGAAAAAGGACAGTGAAATGTGTTTAACACTGATCTGATATCCCAACCTGCAACCTCAATAGTCTGCAGGACAAAGTAAAAGATTAAGAATAAGGATATCTGTTCAGAATGTCAGATCCTGGCTGCAGCTAACTCAGCAAAACTTAGAAAAAATAAATAAAGTCCTCTTTCCAGAGGAAAAAAAAACAGTCCATTTAAAGGTTTAAGCAAATCTTTATTCTACGATGGATGAGTGTTCTTGTCTGATTCCAAACTGGTAGTTGAGCAGCTTAAATGGTATCATTCGTGGGAGGAGGTACTAGATTTGCCTAGGTAGAGATGGTTTGGTGGTGGAAAAAAATTAGCCACCATTTGTATGGCCAGTGGAGAGAGGATGCACCTAGTGTTTCCATGTTACCCTGAAGTTACAAAGTCTTATATCATTTTACATTTTAACAGTGCTATGTATCTGTCATAAACAGTACATGACAGAAGTGATGAATCACCACCTTAATCTGACTTAAAGGAGAATTTTATTAAGAAAATGAAATAGGGCATATAAGGACAAAGTTCAGACAGAAAGTAACCATTCAAACTCTCTTTTGCCCTTAGACTTTCCTAGGTTCACCTCAAAAGTACATTGCAGTTTATAATGCAGGTTTATTATAATCTGCAGTTTATAATGCAGGTTTATTATAATTTTATATAGTTATATATATGAGTCTACTTCAGATGATCGAACTTTCAAAAGCTCAACTTTCATATAGCCAAGACCATATGATCGAACTTTTGAAAGTTCGAACAGCTAATAAAAAGGTAAAAATAAAAAAATAATTACCTGAATGGTTTTAGCAGGGGGACAAGCCCCCCTGCCCCCCCATGTGGGGGCTGAGCACCCCACACTCCATGGTATTTATATATACCAACTCTGAGATCGCACTACAGTGCGGAAAAGGATAATCTTCCCGTTCCGCTCTGTATGGAGATCTCCATTAAGAACGTTCAAACTTTCAAAAGTTTGATCATATGGTGTCAGCTTGTTCGGGGTCATAGTGTGATAGTTTTAGAATTTGCTGTGCCCTCTTTCACAAGGCTCATGCTGCTGAAAATGTCCAGTGAAACAAAAAAGTCTATGTTGCTGAAAGTAGGCAGTGATGCAAAGAATCCCAACCCAGTAATAATCTAAAATGCAGTGGGTAAGGAACATAAATGCAAACAGATCTTGGTGTCTCTTGCCTTTCAGAGATATTCTAATGCAAATCATTCTAATTCTGCTGTACTACAGCAGTGTTTGACAAGACTTAGTTGGATACCATTTTTGGTTGTGAACCCATGTTACTGTATCTCAGAAGGGACATGGGGGCCAGACAGGGATAAATTTATCATTTCCTATCCAATTGTCAAGGTTTCATTTGAATAGGATCAGGGATGAACTGTGTTTTACATGAATGGGGAGCCAATTCATAAAGTGATGATCCACTGGGACACATACCTGTCTCTCCATCATGTTCTGTTTATGTCACAAGCAAAATTTGCATCTCTGGTTCTAGTGTTTCTGGTGCTGTTTCTCTTGCACATATGCAACAGATCCATCAGGGCTGGGTCTAAGGAAGCCCTGTAAGCCATTCAAACTTCCCTTCTCAGCACCTTGTAGGAGACTGAACACAGAGACAGAGCCTTTAGGCGATCAGTGTAGGACAGAGTATTCAAGCCCTGAATTTTCCTGGTGAAAAACCTTTGTGGGTGAACATTTGCAAGTGTCTGTTTAGATACATGCCAAAATGGGCATTGTATTCAGGGATAGATCTGAAGAGGGCTGAGTACAAAGGTACTATAACTTCCTTGGACCTGGATGTCATACCCTTACCTACAAGTTGAGCAACATAGAATGATTTTCTTACCAACATGTAGCTAAGATAATAAGAAAATCATTCTATGTCATACCCTTACTTATAAGCTGAGTGAAATAGGATGATCTTCTTATTATCTTAGCTAAGTGTTGGACAAAAGCCAGATTGCTGTTTACATACGTTCCTGGATCTCTTACTACTGGGTCAGTTTTTAAGGGTGTTTTATCGGAGTAATTAACTTGGGCTGGCAGTTTCCCAAAGGACATTATAATGCATTTTTTTGGCATTGAGTTTTAGGCCATGGCTTTGGCACAAGTTATTTGTCTGTGTTAAACTCATTTGCAAGTTGTTGGTGTCTTGGGGAAATCTATAATATCTCCTAATTTGTAGTCATCTGTGAACTTGGTGAGCCAGAGGTCTGAACGTTAGCCTTGTGTTCCAAGATGGAGATGTCAAAAAGGTGTGGGTCCAGCATGGAGCCCTAAGGTATTCCACTGGGGACCAGACTCTTTGTGGAGGTGGTCTCACCAATCCTGACTTTTTGTGTCCTCCTCTGAGTCAGCTGGCAAGCCAGTGAGTTATGCCTAGCACAGAGAGTTGTCAATAATGCCTGAGTGGGGTATTGTATTGAATGCCTTAGCCAGGTCAAGATATGCAGTATGCACTGTTTTACTCTCATCCATTGACTTAGTAACTCTCTCAAAGAAGTCTTCCAGGTTAAGTAGTCATGTACTTCACTTAACAAAGACAAAGGGAGATGCGTCCAATATCTGCAGCTTGCCAGTATCCTTGTTTATCATTTCTATGATAATTTGTTCCCTGGCTTTGCACATTAGGCTTGTTTATCATTTTGCTGATCATTCATTTCATGGATTTGCATAATAGGCTTTTTAGACTAATGGGGCTGTAGTTCCCTGAGTCAGTTAATGGTCTGCCCTTGTGGAGGAGAATGACTGTTGTGGTCCTGCATTCAAGTAGAATGTAGTGTGCTTCAAGGGTGCAGTTGAAGAGCTCAAGTCATCCTGATAGGTCATGTTTTAATGTTCAGAAGGCAACAGGAGATGTTGTTGGGACCCATGCAGAATGATTTCTTGGCTTTAGCCAGAACCTGGCTCCTGCTGATAGCTGGGGGAAGTATGTTGGAGGGATTTCACCTGGTGGAGCTGGGGGGTAGTGGGGGTGAACTTTGAGCTGAATTTATCAGCTAGTAGATTTGCTTTGTCACCCTGATTGGTGTAGGTGGTACTGTTCACCACTTGTTCAGCACACTGTTATGTACTACCTCTAAGGTCCTGCACTTAGCTGAAGAAGGCCTTCTGATTGTCCTTAGCCTGTGAGGCTATACTGACTTCATAGATGCCCTTGTTTGACTTAATTAGACCTCTTAGTTTCTTGTTTAGTTGTATAAGAGAAGTCTTGTCTTTAAGGGAGTTGCTTTTCCTGATTTTGGCCATGACTTTTCCTCTTTCATTATATACCTTGTTTAGGTGAGGATTCTACCAGTGGGGGGTTTGTAGTGTTTGAGTCTGTTTTTGGTAGGTAAGGCAGCCTCTATGCAGCCATTCATATGCTTGTACAGGGACCCTGTGAATAATTCTACATAGGTAGCTGTCATCTCGGGGTTAGGGGGAGCCTTGAATTTTGACAGAATTGTTACTTAATAGATTGCAGTTTGCTTTTGAAGAGAAGAGTTTCTATCTGTTTCTGTTGAATTTCCAGGTTGATTTTTACTTTAAATGAGACAGCTTTGTGATTGGGGGGGGGGGGTGCAACACTGCCCCATGATGGTGAGTATCAGATCCAGTATGTTTGATCCTTTGCTTAGAGCATGCACTATCTACTCCGGGGTGTTTGTGTTAATAAAGTACAGGAAGTGTTGTGCCAGTGAGTCTGAGGCAGTGTACATTTCTCGGTCTATAGATAGATAGTTAAAGTCACGTATAAGTAGGATGTCTGGATGGATGGTGAGCACCTCTAGTAGGTTTAGGTAGAACTCTTGAGACTCTAGGGTGATAGATGGTGAGCTGTAGCTAGTCATGATATGGTGAGGGACTATATATATATATATATATATATATATATATATATATATATATATATATACATATATAGTGATTTGCATATGGATGAGCTCCATGGTGCCATCCTGTATAACTTACCTAGAGGTATGTTTGTTGCTAACATAGATTGAGACACCTCTACCTTTGGCCTCAATCTGTGTTGTTGTTGGTCTAAATGTGTGGAAGGCACTGTACCCTTGCACTACTGGAGTACTTTATACAGCTTCAATGCAAGTCTCAGTCACTGCACAAATATCTACACTCTCCAGAGTGAGGATGTCTTGAAGGATGTGGAGTTTTTTTTTTTTGGGGGGGGGGGCTCTGAATATTGAGCAGTAACACCTTAAGGTTGCTTGTCTTTTTGGCATTTCCTAAAAAACCCTGTAAGGGGGTGGATAAAGTTTTAGTCAATATCTGCTAAGGTGGACAGGTGCAGCCCATCCTTGGCAAAACAACATGGTCTTTTGACAATGTCCTCTCGTGCTGACAAATAGTGGACCCCCTTGGAGTGACACCATAAACTAAGCCAATTATCAACATCAATAATTTTATGTTCATACTGTGACATCATCATCTTTGAAGGTAGACTGCTGCTCAGTGCAAGGCTAATACCTCTATGTGACACATATTAAAGAGATCCATTATGTGTCTTTTCATACAGTCCAGTAAGATATGTCTCATGGACTATGACAGAATCATATTGATGCCTAGGGTGCAGTAACTTGAGCGAATGCATGATATTACAGATTCTGGCTCCACAGAGGTAACTAATCATTATTTTATCCTTGTATAACCTGGTGAGTGGGGCATCTGTGTGTCACACAATGTAATTCCCACTGACAAGATTATTAGGTGAAGTATATGCTTGTGTTATGGGCTTTGCTCTAAGTTGCAGCATTGGGTGTAGTTTTATGAGAAATGTTTGCTGTTGCTTTTGTTGTGTGCTTTAGTGTGTTTTAGTGATTGCTGAGAAGCAGAGCTACCATTAGGTGGCCTTGAAGGTGTTTCAGATTTGGGAAGGTTTCCATTAAGCACCTTAGGATGAGACAATCTGTGTGTTTGTGGTGAGCAGTATGTGTGAAGGATGTAGTGTGGGTATTCCTGACAATCTCATTTGTATGTGAGAATTTTTGCCTTCAATCAATTACCTGCACTATAAATGCAAGTGAAAGAGTGAGCAAGACAACAGAATTTCTAGTCATTATCTATAAAGCATTTATATCCTGAGCTGCTGTTGAGTTGTTTAGAGTCATTTTGAAGTTTGCGAAAGTTTGACTTTCAAATCAGGTGCAAGATTGTTCCATATGGCAAGAATCAGTGTGCAGAAGGCTATTTCTCCCAGTGTTATTTTAAAGTAAGTTCTTTGAAGGGAAATAAAGTCAGGCTGAGAATTTCTAAGAGAGTAGTTAAGTTCTGTAATAGGAAGTGATGGGCAATATCCTTCTTTTACGATTTTAAATATTAGTGTGCTGAGCAGGTAGGTGGCTCTTTCAATTACTGGGAGCCAATTTACCTTCTGTAGAAAAATGCAGTGATGATATGTGTTAACATCCAGTATTCTGATATATATATATATATATATATATATATATATATATATATATATATATATATATATATATATATATTTATATGATAGATATATAGATATATATCTCAGACGCTGGATAAATATGCCAGATATATGACCTCAAGACATTAGCCTGTGCTTTATTAAACAGAAGGTGATTTTATTTGTCTCATCGTGGAGAGTTAAACTCACATCTCTCAGCTGCCCAGATTTAATGTTTATTTAACACTATCATTAATTACATTGGAGTGTGCTCCTGTATCATGAATCATCATCAATATTGGCCTCTCATCAGAACTACCAATACAAATTTTATATTATTATCTTAACTTGACCCATACTGTTCAAGTCTAATAATGTCAGACTTTGTTGAAATAAGTTTGTTTATTAAAACAAATATCACAGTAAATAAATGAAAATAAAATGATTGTATGATGAGGCAGGTGAGGCTTCCTTCTCGCTTCCTACCCCGTGTGTGTTAAAATGTTACCAGTCCTTAAACAATACCTGCAATTGAGAAAAGAAGATAATAATTCACAGCATCAAAGAGAAGGCATAATTTGACTAAAACCCCACATGGGCTGGAAGAAGTCATCATCACCATAACATATAATCTCATATTAAAACTAGGAATCAAGATTATTGCAGTCTAATACTGTTAAACATATCTAGCTATTCCTTAACAGTATAAATGCTAGCACTGTTTTGGTTATTCCCCCCCCCCCCCTGTGATTGCTTGAATACACGCATCTAATATTGTACTGTTGTACTATTATTAATGGACAGTTTTAGCCTCTAAATGCTTTATCACATGCATGTGGTCCCCTCAGATTATCTGTGGTATCATCCCAGTTATTCTCATTGTCAATGGCATGGCATATAACAACAGTACACCCATGAAAACAGAGGTTTTATACCGTCACTAAATATATCCCCAAAACATAAACATTATCATAGAAAACCAGAAAGAAAGCAGAACAAAAGGTGCACATAAATATTCATTTAATGAGTGGAGAGAGGTAACCTTCATGAAAACTGAGTTGTTATCCTGACCAGGATGTATTTGAAGCTGTTCTTCAAACAGCACAAGGTACAATTGCATCTCAAGACACCGAATAACCCCCAAGTGGGAATACTCAACCAAGAACATAAACCTGCAGCAGCAGTACCAAGCAGCCATCATCAACAAACCACAGCCATCAAGCCCATGACACTCTGCAGTGTAAAAATGAATGTAGTTATGTGTCCCCTTAAATAAACTACCAAACTAGCGATGAACTCCTGCATAATAAAACATCAAATTAAAACACTAGAGTTGTGCTACCTGTGTGACAAGGATGCACCTGTTAGACAGACCAAGACAGACAAAGTTAAACCTACATGACTAAAATTACACATACAGTTAATAGAATGTCATCAGCTCTAATGGAATAAATTAGATGCCCTGCTACAACACTTCTGCTTTAAAGTTGTCATGATTGCAGACACTGCCATTCTACTTTGTTGGACTGCAACATGACCAACCTGTCCTGACCTCTACTAACTGTATTTGACTGGAAAACAGACTCATAACACCTGGGAAGTAACCATTCCTGCACTTATTGTATATTCCAGAGTCTGCTAATACTGATTTAAAGCTCTGATTTGAATTTTGGTATTTTGCTTTTGAAACTTGTCTAGATGGTTCCCTCTGGTAAAAGTAGGGGCTACTGTTGATATTGCTTTTGCCTTGTATTACTTTTGGTTTCACAGCAATACAGTTTGTAATGACCTGTATGTTTTTTTGGTCTGGGTTAAACTTGCCAATGTTTGCAGATGCCATCACTCTTTTGTAGTGGGCTATGATATTACCAACCTGCCTTAAATGGCTCCCTTTTGAAAAGTCAGGGCTCAGAAGGCTGTGTCTGAAAAGAGTATAAAGAAAATTTGAACTTTGCTTTTTTACTTTTTTTTTCAGTGAGGTAAGCTGCACCCCCCCCCCCAACTTATATATCCTAACTCCAAGACTGACTTACCTTGGAGAAAAATGCATATTCTAAGAAATGTCAGTCTTGGGCTAAGTACATGTAAGCCCATTTTCATGGTCATTCAGTCTCCAAATGTTGGGATTCAGCATTCTGTGTCCAAACATTTCAAATGTTTACCACTTTAAACTCTGCTACCAATTTAGATTAGTAAACCATTCCCACGTCAACTTGGAATTGCTGCTCTTAGGACAGTAAGCTTTCAGTAATATACAAAACATTACCAGACTGCATATCACAGTAGCAAGTACTCATCTTGGCAAATGCCCCATTTCTCTCAGCACTTGTTATTAGTACATATAAACCCTATTGATTGCCTGCTTCTGGCTGCGCCAGTGTGACAGGCAGCAGTTCGTACCACCTTCTCTCATTAACTGACACTGGATTTAGCTTTGCTAATCAATGCTCTCTGCTCTGTATATTTCAGCTGTGAATGATCGATTATTGTTCTGCTATAATGCATCCTAGCTGAAGCTGATTATTTACTGATCTGTTACATTACAGCTTTGCTGTGATTATATTGCACCACTTCTGCATTTCTGCACTGTAGTACTGTGCCATCCAAGGCTGTTGTAGATGCCTTGAGGACTGTGTTGTGACACCTTGCCCTGTATTAATTAATATCTCTTTAACATTTTGCCTTTCACATTCTATATCTCATAGAATCTTGGGCCATTTTGCCTATTTCATTAACCACCACATGATGTATTGGAGTCATCTGTATTCACAGTGCTTGGATTATTGTCCTGAGGCATCTATGCTTGCTAACCTGACAAACACTAATGATCAGTGCTGCATTTTTACCACATTATAATATTCATGTCTGCTGCTCAAACACTGTTATGCTGTAGACTTCTTAAGTACCATTGGTTTACTGTGCTGAAGCATTTGAGATTGCCGTTATGCTGAATCTTAAATACTGTGTTGCATTGTGCAATACGTCTAGTGAACTGTAATGTGTTGTACTGTACTGAGTTACATTCAGTAGTATTGTATTATTTTCTATCACGCTGTACTGCATTGTGCCACACTATTATATTGTATAAAGTTGTACTGCATTGTGCCGTACTACTATTGAACTGTACTCTATTGTTCTGTATTGAGTTACTTTGAATAGTACTGTATTACATTGTGTCTTGTACTTCATTGTGCCATACTGTTAGTGAACCTTACTGTATTGAGTTACTGTGAGTAGTACTGTATTATATTTTACCGTGTAATACTGCATTATGCTATACCACTAATGAACTGTATTGTATTGTACTGTATTGAGTTACTCTGAGTAGTACTGTATTATATTATATCATGTTGTACTGCATAGTGCCATACTACAACTAGTGAACTGTACTATTTTGTACTGTACTAAGTTATTTTGAGGAGTGCTGTATTATATTGTATCATGTTGTACTTCATTGTGCCATACTACTAGTGAACTGTACTGTGTTGCTCTGTAGTGAGTTACTTTGAGTAGTACTGTGTTATACTGTATCATGTTGTACTGCATTGTTCCATATGTCTAGTGAACTGTACTATATTGTACTGTATTGAGTTACTTTGAGTAGTACTGTATTATACTGTATCATGCTGTACTGCACTGTGCCATACTTCTAGTGAACTGTATTGTGTTGTACTGTACTAAGTTACTTTGTCTAGTGCTGTATTATATTGTATCATTTTGTACTGCATTGTGCCATACTACTACTAGTGGACTGTACTGTGTTGCACTGTATTGAGTATTTTTCAGTAGTACTGTATTATATTGTATCATGTTATATTGCATTGTGCCATACTACTAGTGAACTGTACTATATTGAATTACTTTGAGTAGTACTGTCTTATGTTGTATCTTGTTGTACTTCATTGTGCCATATGACCAGTTAACTGTATAGTGTTGTTCTGTATTGAGTTACTTTGAGTAGTACTATATTATATTGTATCATGTTGTGCTGCATTGTGTCCTTCTTCTTGTGAACTGTATTGTGTTGTACTGTATTGAGTTAGTTTGAGAAGTACTGTATTATACTGTATCATGTATTGCATTGTGTCCTACTACTACTCGTGAACTGTACTCTGCAGTACTATATTGAGTTACTTTGAGGAATACTGTATTATATTGCATCATGCTGTACTGCACTGTGCCATACTTCTAGTGAACTGTGCTGTGTTGTACTGTACTAAGTTACTTTGATAAGTGTTGTATTATATTGTATCATGTTGTACTGCATTGTGCCATATTACTAGTGAACTGTGCTGTCTTGTACTGTACTAATTTACTTTGAGTAGTGCTGTATTGTATTGTATCATGTTGTACTGCATTGTTCATAGGTTCATAGTTTAGTACTAAGCTAACTGCCCTTGCAAGCCATTTTAAGCCTAGCCAATTATCCGTTGTGAGACTTAAACCCTGCACCTTGTGTTTGTAAGGAAAACACCTTAGCCATTAAGCCACCCTCCCAATACTATGAGCGGACTGTACTGTGTTACACTGTACTAAGTAACTTTCAGTAGTACTGTCTTATATTCTATCCTGTTGTACTGCATTGTACCATATGACTATTTAACTGTATAGTGTTGTTCTGTATTGAGTTTACTTTGAGTAGTACTGTGTTATATTGTATTATGTACTGCATTGTGCCTAACTACTAGTGAACTGCACTGTACTGAGTTACTTTTAGTAGTACTGTATTATATTGTATCATGTTGTACTGCATTGTGCCATACTTTTAGTGGACTGTACTGTGTTGTTCTCATAGCTCTCAACATCTCAGCCAAAAAATCTAGACAAAGCTAAAAATAATGGGGGAACAAACCCACAAAAATAGGAAAAAAAATAAATACTGCTCTTATAAACTTAGAAAGTTGCTACAATAAAAAGTCTTGTGTTATTGTGTATTGTCTGAGGGATATGAAGTCTGAAACTCAAATGCCTGTTATTATTTAGTGAATTCAATCCTCACAAATTGGCCACAAAAATCCTGAAAACCACAAGTTTTATGAGGAACAGACCAAAATTATAAGGCAAAAATCAAGACATTTTGCGAAAAATCTGAACAGGTATGGTTGTTCTTTATTGAGTTGCTTTGAGTAATACTGTATTATAGTGTATCTTGTTCTGCATTGTGCCATGCTACTAGTGAACTGTACTGTACTGAGTTACTGTGAGTAGTATCATGCTGTACTGCACTCTGCTGTACTGTAAGGCTCCTTAGTGAAATGTCAGCAGTTGTAATGCCTACTGCCAGCATGCTGGGAAAAAAAAACAGAGAAAATGCAAAAGAATGAAACTCAAATATCATTCTTCACCTTTAAACTTTTTTTTTTTTTGCAGGGGGCAAGCCCTCCACACCTCCTAAACTTATACATATATACCTACTTTGAAAATGCCATATCTCACAGCAAGACGAATACTGAGAAATAACCATCTCAGACTTAGTACAAGTAAATTAATTTTTGGCCATTCAGTCTCAGTATTACTAACTCCCAAAAATAGACTCCAACATTTCAGACAGTAACATGACTGCAAACCTGCAGCCATCATCATCTCCCCTGAAGAACCTCAGATCCTCCAAGAAGACAACTTGAATAAACTCATGGTGCCAGGATCACTGTCAAAAGCTGGACTCCATAATGTAGCATAGTACAGTTTGGGAAACAAAAGCTCATTCACTCTTGCATTATAAATGGCCCCCCATTAAAACAGCCACTGCCATTAGAGATCTAGGCATTTTTGTGGATAATGAACTCTCCAATGACCATGACATATCCTTTGTTGTTAGAAAAGTCCTCTTCTTTGCTCGATCTTCTCAGCTATGTCATTATACCCCTCTGTGTCTCCCTCTTCAGGTCCATACTAGAATACACCCTGCACTGTGAACTTATCCAAATACCTAACTGAAAGTAAAAAAAACATCCCCACCAAAATATATCAGTATGCATTCCCTAAGTTACCCAGAGCATCTGAATGCCTGTTTGTTTTCTGTGTCTCTTACAAACTCCTATAGGGTGATATTTGCCAGATCTATAAAAACTGTAAATGACCCAATCCTGCTTGATCTACTACACAGCTCTAAAACAGGTAGCAGTATAGCTGCAAGATCTATACTGCAATATAAAAATTGCAACAAAAATGGTTCTTGTTGGCATTTATCGCCCAAATAATTCCTCACCTATAGAACAAGTTCTCACATTCTGTAAAGCAAAGCATGTCCCTCCATGTCTTCAAGTCTGACTTAAATAAATGAATTGGAAAATGCACATTTACCCTAGGACTAGCCCTCCATCCTTTATGGACAGGGGAAGTAACTAGTTGGGTGTACCAGTGGGATTGCAGCTAGGCATAAAAGGTTTGCCTATCACCTAGTAGTAACCTATGAATCTATGTACCTATGAACACACAAAGCCACCAGAAAACATGTGCATCTATTCATGCATTCCTCCCTACCAGGCTAATTGTTATATTGTCCAAACGTTAGCAAAAAGCAGCACAGCAAAAGCAAATAACTGTCAGAAAACAGAATAAAAAATAAATTGTAGTATCTGTAGGGTTACCGGTACTTTATTAACAAGACAATGACTTCAGTTAGCGCTTTCATCTCCCTTCACTTTCACAGACTTCTTCAGACTAAAAATTATTGTTCATTACATACATTAAATACCCATTCTTGGGATACATCACCCAACAACATCCAATCTAAGTTAAGAAGCCTAGTCACATGATAAAATAGGCTAAATTAAAGAAAAAGCCTAGTCACATGATAAAATAGGCTAAATTAAAGAAAAATAAAACTTCTACAAAAATTCTAAAAAAAGTCAGTGTTTTAACACTTTTCTTTTTAAATACATAATAAATTCCTCTCTATTATTGAGACCAGGGGAAAAACATGCATTTAGCTTAACTTGCCAATAGTACTCTAGCCATCCCAGTTCTTCCTCTATGTTAATAATATTTTTGGTGTTACTCAATGCTTCTAATACTAAACATTTAAAGCTAACTTTGCATTTACTTTCTTTGTAGTGTTTACGCATAGCATTCTTTTCATCTCCATTGGCAATAGCATACTTATGCTCATAAATTCTTCTGTTGAGCTCCCTGGTAGTTCTTCCCATATAAAAAGCATGACAATCCATGCACATTATTAAATAAACTATATTTTTACTCTTACATGAAAAGCTTCCTGATATTTTGACTACATAGTTTTCCACTTCAATTTCACTAGTCAGTATACAAATAATTGCACATCTTACAGTTGAAACATTTATTACACGGTGGTGGTGCTGCGGTAGCATTGTCACCTCACAGTAAGACGCTGTCCAGTTTGATTCTCAGCTAGAGCGTCTTCTGCGTGGAGACATGCATGAATGGGCATACCTTCGTTGAAGGTTGTGTATCAGGGCTGGTAACTCAGCACGTAAAAATCAACTACCAATCATTAGCGGACCGGAGTTCCACTGTGGCGAAAGACGCAACAGCAACAGTTGAAACACTTATTCATTCCTTTTTTACCTTCAACTTGTATTTTTCTATTTAGTTTACTCTGAAAGAAATCTTTATAATTTTTAGCTCTCTTTTTTACAAACCTGGGCCCTGTACCTATCTTTTTAATAATTTCATTATTAGCTTTGAAAATACCCCAATTTTTACTAATAATACTTTTTATAGCTTTAGAATCAACACTATTTTGCATTGCTAGTGCTGTCTTATGCGTATATTCTCTTCTTTTTGTACTATCACATTTAGATACTTTTCTTTCATGTGGTTCTTTCTCTAACAATGTATTCATATCCTTGTTAGGATACCCTCCACATTCCATTCTTTTACAGAAATTTTCAGCTTCTTGTACGAAAACATTATCATGTTTAGTAAGATTGCTTATCCTTTTTAACTGGCCCTTAACAATGTTAGATTTTGTTTTCTTGGGGTGGAGACTAGAATAATGTAAATACATATTGTTCTGAAAATCTTTCTTATAAATCTTAGATATCACCCTTTTGTCTTCCTTGTAAATAGTAAGATCTAAATAGTTAATTCTGTGCATATCATAATTACGAGTAAATTTAAGATATGAACATACATAATATATTTCAGGAAATCATTCAAGATATCAATAGGCCCTCTCCAAATTAAAAAGACATAATCAGTAAAGTGAACCATCTTTAATATATATTCATTATATTCACTGTTGATGATGTCAGCTGACTCCCAACCTTGCATAAATACATTGGCATAACTGGGAGCTAAAGCTGCTCCCATACCCACTTCGTTGATTTGAACATACAATTGTTCATATAACTCCAAATAGTTGTAACTTAATACCAGATCAATCCTTTCCATAAGCAATCCTACCATATCAGAAAAAAAGAACATTCTAGATCTTAAAAGTTCAATTCTGACTGTTTCCATACCATCTATATTAGGAATCATAGTATAAAGGGAATTAATGTCCAGTATAACTAACACATCAGTTTCATTCACAACTTCAGTCTCAGTTTTACTCAGAAAGTCAAAGCTATCTCTTATATATGTAATGTTTTTAGGTACCACATTTTGTAACATTTTGTCCACAAAAACAGATAGCCCTTCAGTCTTACTTTTAGCACGTGCAACAATAGGCCTTAGCGTGGGGGTTCTTCTAAGTTTACGTGGATCTTTGGTATAACAAAGATCCTACTTACTTTTGGGTTAGTATTAGTTAGATTCTTTCTTGTTTTTTCATCTATTCTGCCAGTGCAGAACCATTCTTCTATACAATAATCTATAAGGACATATCCCTTTTTTACATCTGAAAATGTCACTTTTTTATAGAATTTTTTTGTCTTTTAACAACTCTCTCATTTTATACTCATATTCTCCCCTATCTAGTATTACCAAAGATCCCCCTTTATCAGCCTTAAATATCAGTACTTCTTCATTTTTATATAATTTCTCAAAACATTCTTTCTCATTTTTAGTCAAGTTGTAATACTTATATCCAGCTCTATTGTCCAATGTTTCAACAATTTGTGCTTCATATACATTTAAAAACATTTCTAACTTCTTACATAATGGTGGGTTAAAGCAACTGGGCTTATAAAATTCACTTTTTACTTCATTGCATTTGTTAAACATGTCAAAATTAAGGCTTCTAACATAGTCTCTTAGTTCATTTACAGCAACTAATCTGACTGCCCTCTGAACCGGAACAAAATTCCAGCCTTTGCTTAGTACACAACACTCCTCACTAGATAATTCATAATTAGAGAGGTTAACTATTTTAAAGTTTACAGTACCTATGTCATCCTTGGTTAATTTGTTTTTTTCCAATGTCTCTTGTTGTGGTTCACTTGTGCATATCTGTTTTTTGATTGCTTGTTGTAATTTTTGAACCTTCCATTTCTGCCACTTGTTGTTACTTGAGCCCACGTTCTCTCCTGGTTATTAACCCTCTGATATACTTTGACCACTTGTTGGCATTTGTTGTTATGTTGGGTAACTATTTCCTTAGTGTGAGCTGGAGTTGATGCAGGCATTCGCCCCCTTCACTTTAGGTCTGACTACTTGTTCAGCATTTTTTGTTGCTGAAACATGTTGTTTCTCACTCGTTTTTGCTGTCTCATTTGAGCTTGTAGCACCCTGATTTCCAGGCTTGCTATGTAGTCTCATGAGTAGGCTGACAATATGAAGTTTAATGGCTAGCTGAGGAGAGGTTTTTAGATCACTCCCAATTTCATCCTGAATACTTGAATTTTGCACAGTTTCTTTGGCCAGAGTGATTGTATTCTGAAGAAGTAATGTGGTGAATGCCGATGAAAGCACTCAATAAAGTGTCTTAGTGGATCTACTGGAGTGTTTCCTTGCTTCTAGAACTTTCTTGGTTTTATTGTGTTTTGAATTTTGAGGTGATGATATTAAGGTCATTTTCAACAAGTGCAATTTTTCGAGATAAGAAGTAAATTTAACAATTGATGTAGGAGCAGGCTTAGGATTTGTGTTTATCCTGGCCAAGGATCTATGCACTTTTTCAATGCAACATGAAAATCATCCTTGAAGCTTTAAAACTTCCATAACCTAGGTAGTTAAAAAAGTAATAATGTTTTCTTCCTTCATCTTTTCAGGGATCTTGTATATTCTTATATTATTCTCCTAGTCCTTGTTTTCATGAACTTCTAGTTTCTGTATTATAAAAGTAGTTTGTTTCAAATGAAACTCAGTTTTGTCTCATCTTCCTTTAATATTCCATCCCTGTCATTTAAAGATAGTTCTAAATCTTTTATTTTGTTACACTATTGATTGGCCACGTCTTGATATTTTTAGCCTAACAATATTCTGTTATTTATATTCTGCATCTTGGTCTGAATATCTTACATCTTCACTTGAAGAAGATATTCCTTTTTGTGTGTCGTTTTGCAGAGTGGATTCATTTTGCAAATTCCCGAAATAACTCACCTTTTGCTTTCCTTAAGTCAGTTTCCACTGATGAAAGATGTATAAATGTAAAACAGAGTCAAACAGAAGCAAAATATTTGAAGATAACTGACAAATGATTAATAATCCAGAGGCACCAAATAACTGAAGGGAAAAGGAGTATTTTAAGACAGGAAAAGACCTCATGGGGGAGCAACAGTGTATAGCTGTCTACCGAGCGGTCATCTTAGATAAGTTGTTTAATATCATTTTACTTTATAGATGTCTTACATTTTCATGACTTGTAGTGTAGTTAGCTACCCATGACAAAATGTTTATGTAAGCAATTTCTTGCAAACAAGATTGCTCTTCATGCTGATATTACATTTTTAGTTATTAATGACTCAATTACAATGACTTTTGACAGATATTTTTAGTGCATTTCTAATGCCATTAGGGACATTAAGCACCCAAAAGGACAAATGGGATTAGTATAAATATTGCACTATAGTACAGACATCATATATGACATTTGTTGAGATCAAATTTCCTGAGTGTCAGCTCCTCAAGCTATACGCCACTGAAGTATTAAATGCTCTCCATAGAAAATCATTTCTGATGCAGTTTCTATGTATCTGCCATGCCAATTATTTTCATTGTTTTGTGATTTCTCCTTTCTTCATGTTTGTTTGACTATAGAGGTGATGTATATAAAAACTGGGGAATGAGGAGCTTGTCTCCTACATGTGGCATGCAGTGGCTTGCACCCCGAGTAGAAATACTTATAAGGTTGATTTTGTTGCCTTTGTGGCTTTGCAGACATTTGTTTTGCAACTTGGTTCTTGGTCTCTTTTGACACCTTTCATAGTGAAACTGGTACAGACAGAAATTTATAACGATGTAAGGGGTGCTTGGTAATGGTGGATCTTTGACCATTTCCCATCCAGTACAACTTTTAATTAAGACTTATTTTATGTGCCCATGACATTTATGTAATACACATATCAGTTTTGTGCATCCATCTGCAATACCTAAATATGTTTGTTTCTTACAGACTGTTAGCAGCACAGTTAAGTATATCCTGCTGTAAGCTATAATTGGTTGCTATTTACACTGATACTGCTATGTTTAATGCTTGCTCACATCATTTAGGTTCATAGGTTCATAGGTAAGTACTAGGCTAATGGCCCTGGAGCCAATGCAAGCCTTGCCAATAGTGTTCCCAGTCATCTGGCTTACCAAACGTTAGCTCCCTGTGCCCCTATCTAGCAATGCGATTGAAGTGATCACCGGGGTAAATTTCCTATGTCCCATCCACTCATCAAGATTTTTCTTGAAGAGGGCCAGTGAGGTGCTCTGCTTTATGTGAATGGGGAGTTTATTCCAGAGTATTGGAAGTCTCTTGGTTAGGAACCTATCCCTTCAGCAGGTTCTGTTTAATGTGGTGATAAGGTTCAGGTCTTTGCAACAAGTAGCACAGAGGGATTGGGATTTTTTTCAGATGAAGCATGTTTAGCAAAACTGAGTCAGACATGGCTTTGTATGTCAAGCAGAAATCTCCTCTAAGTAGGCAATATGAGATGGAGTAAAGTTTAAGTTTTTTAAGTCTGTCTGCATAAGGCACGTGTTTTAGTCCTAAGATCCTCTTTGTGAGGAACTTCTGTGGCCTTTCCAGTTGTTGGAGGTGTCTAGTGAGGTACATGCCAAATGGGGCATTGTACTTTATAATGGGTCTGATGAGGGCCGAGCAGAGAGAGATAATGACTTATTTTTTCCTGGATGAGAATCCTTTTGTGATGAGATGTGCCATGTAGAAGGACTTCCTAACTCCAGTGGTGATGTGGTTGTCGAAGGAGAGATTGCTATCCACCTATGTCCCTAGATTCCTTATAACACCTTCAGAGTTAAGTGGGTTCCCTTTGATATGATAGTTTGTGGATACCATGTTTTTCCCGAAGGAAATGATAATGCATTTTTTGGTGTTGAGCCTAAGGCCATGGTTTTAGCACCAGTCATTGGTTTCCGTTAAGCCTTTTTGTAGGATGTCCACATCAGCTTCAGAATCAATAATAACTCCCAATTTGCAGTCATCCATGAATTTGGTTAACCAGAGTCCCTTGGCGTTGGCTTGAACATCAGAGAAGTAGATACTAAACAGGAGAGGACCCAGAACCGATCCCTGTGGGACTCCACTTGTAACTGCCCAGTAGTCAGATTTGGAGTCAGCTACTTTCACCGTGTGGGTTCTGTCAGTGAACCAGTTGGCAACCCATCTAGTGATATACAGGTTAATGCTCAGATTAGTGAGCCTATCAATGATTCCAGAGTGTGGGATGGTGTCAAAGGGTTTGGCTAGATCGAGTAGGTTGTGTGGACAGCCTTGCCTTCATCCACCGCTCTGGTGACAGCTTTGAAGAAGATTGAGTAGACATGTTCTGATTTTCACAAACCCAAACTGCATGGGGTCCAGGGTTTAAAGGTTCCCTATATCCTTATTTATAAGATCCATAATAATATGTTCCATAGCCTTACAGATCAAGCTCGTCAAGCTGATGGGGCGGTAATTCCCAGGGTCAGTAGTCGCACCCCCTTTATGGAGTGGGATGACTGTGGCAGTGTGTCATTCAGTGGGAACAAAGCATGAACTGAGGCTGTAGTTGAACAGGGCACTCAGGTGTGGTGCCAGTTCTTTTTGTAGATCATGTAGGACACAACCTGGTATATTATCTGGTCCCATGGAAGCTGTATTCTTAGCTTTGGTCAGTGCGGTTTCTACTTGTGCAGTCGTGATAATTGGGAGTTGGTATTCCTCAGGTATGTGGATGGGCCCTCTGGGGAGTAAGGAGGGAGTAAAGTTCGCACTAAACCTGTCTGCCAAGATATTGGCAATATCAGATGGTTCAGTATAAGTGTGTAAGATCTGCTGTAGCTCAGAGCAAATCTGCATATTATTATGCAGATTCTTGACATAACCAAAGAATGCCTTGTGGTTGTCCTTAGTATCTGTAGCAATTTTGCTTTTGTAACTAGTTTTGGTGGATTTGATGAGGGATCTCACTTTTTTACTGAGTTTTTCAAGAAAAATTTTCCAGTCATTGGGCTTTACCCTTTTCTGCAACAGTTTTTTCCTTCTGTTGTAGAGTTTGTTAATGGCAGAGGTCCACCAGATTGGCTTACTTTTTTTAGAGGAGAGCGTCTTGGTTCTGTTTGGTATGGCCCTATCTATTCAATTGTGTAAGTGCTCATACAGTGCCTTGGTGTATGATTCAGCAGCCATACTCCCATTCCCCATTAATATGGATAATGTGAAGCTTGCCACTTCTGTCCTTAGAAGTTCAAAATTAGCTTTGGAGAAGTTTTTTACTGTGGTTTCCTTTTTCAGGGTTGGGGTTGGGATTTGGATATCAATGGTAATTAACTTGTGGTTGGATCTGACCAGGGAGGGGTTTATCAAAGGAGTAGAACAGCGGTTCACCCATGTTTGTAATGACTAGGTTAAAAATGTTGTTTCCCCTAGTGGGAGTGAGGATGCTGGATGCTGAGGTTCAAGGCATTGGAGTTAATGAATTTCAGGAAACGTTGTGCAAATGAGTTGGAGCAGGAGTAGTTGTTCCAACTAATGGAGGGGTAGTTAAAGTCTAAAAATAACAAAATAAACCAGTGAAAAACACCAAAGGCAAGTGAACACCAAGAAAGGTTACTCAGCAGGCTGTTGAACGTTAAAAAATTCCAATTTAATGAGCGCTTTCGAAGGGGTCAGTGCCCCAATTTCATCAGACAAAGAAAAATGTTTACATCACAGCTTTATATACTAATGCAATCATTAATTAATTACTTAATTACCTTCCTTAATTAACCTACTTAATCTATGTCTTCTTTATTTGAAGACAACCAATATGACATTCTTCCTATTTACATACATACAAAATAAAATAAAATAAAATAATGCACACCATCTATGCAAAATACTATAAAATACTACTATTAAAAATAAGTACACTTTGCTAGCAGCCTTGGCATCTATACTCATTGCATTACATATTTACTAAAACATTATCAAAACATAAAAACTACTTTTTTGTATATATGTTTCTAAAAACTGCCACTGGATAATAAACATGCATAAGTATAACGTATACTGTAATTTAAAAGTAATGCTCCAGCTTCACTCAAAAAATTCCCAAATTTTACTATTATACCGATATGCTTTAAACATAAGTGAATATATGTCCTTGTACATATCGGCATATATTTGTCCCTATCTAACATATTAATCTAATTCACATTGTATCTGATAAAAATTCCATCTAAAATACATCATTACTGATAGATATATATATATATATATCCATAGATTTACTTTTACTTTGACCACCTTAGTTGATTGCCATTATTAGTATTGATTCATGATAAACTTTCAGTTTTATATTTATCCTTGGTGTTCACTTGCCTTTGGTGTTTTTCGCTGGGTAGTTAAAGTCTCCCAGAATAAGATTATTAGGCTGGACCTTGATGTTTTCCAGAGTGTCCAGGAATGCAGAGTGGGAGTCTTGGGACATTGTGGGTGATCTGTAGCAGGCTACAACATGGACTGCAGTTTTCTCCAGTGATAACTGCACCTGAAGTATTTCTGATGTGTTATGTTGGGCAACAAGTCTGGAGGTGTGTGTAATTTTTATGAAGATGGATACACCTCCTCTCTTGGGGGGTTCGGTCAATACATCCCTTAGGGCTATGGTTCAGATTTGGGGGCCAAAAGGTGTGATATGCATTGTAACCTGGTAGTGCAGGGGAGTTCTTAGGAGCCTTGAACCATGTCTCTGTTACTGCACAGATGTCGATGTTCTCCATTTTGAGAAGTGACTCGAGTGAGTGCATTTTGAGGTTTAGACTTCTAGCATTGAGTAGCATAACCCTTAGGATGTGTTTACTAATAGATGTTATGGTGGTATATTTGTCTTCAGGGAATTGCTTAAAAAAGGCACTATAGGGGTGGTAATGGCCTTGGCCAGTATCTGGAATCCCAGGGGTGACAGATGCAGGTCGTCTCTGGCAAAGCATTGAGGTCTGTCTATCATGTCACCCCAAGCAGACAGATACTGGATCCCCTTTGAATGACACCAGAAACTTAGACAATTGTTAAAATCAATCATTTTCTGCTTGTACTGTGGTATCATTCTTGATGATGGCAGGATGCTACTCAAGGCTAGGGTCATACCTGCCTTGGCTACTAGGTCAGAGAGCTCCTCCATGTCTCTTTTCATGTAGTCCAGGGAGGTACATCTTAGGTCATTCACACCAACATGTACGATGATGGAATCATATTTGTACTTGCTGTGGAGAGACTCAAGTGCATGCATTTTGTGGTGAATCCTGGCACCCAACAGTGACTTTCTCCTTATTCAGCCTAGTGAGGGGGACATCAGTGTGCCTTACAATTGAGTCACCTATGACTAATGTGTTTGGTACATTGTTCTGTCTTAGGGGCTTAGCTTGAGTGGCACACTGGTTGTGAGGGCTATGTGTCTTGTGGGTTATGCTTGGATGGGATGGTTGCTTGTGCTTTGGAGGTCTCTGTTGTTTGGGCAGATTATTTGAGAGAGCTTCCGTGAAAGTGCTCATGTGTTTTGCATTGCTATGTGATAGTGGTGGTATGCTAACAGGGAGGCTATGTGTTTTCTGTGATGTTATGTGTGTTGACCTTCTCCTCCTGACTGGCTGACCCAGTCTTGGATTGAGAGAGCGAAGCCTCAAGTTTGGCTATGTACTTGCACATCTCACAAGTGGATATGTTTGGAGGTAGGAGGAGAGGGTTGTCTGTATACACGAGGCAACTGCTGCATTGCCTCAGGATGCCAAGGTTCACCAGGTTAACAGGAGAAAGCATCAGAAACTGACTTTTGGACATGCCTGGAAAAGTGATCAGCTTTTTAAGTACTGAGTTATTTATGCTTAGATTACGTACTGAAGCTTTTTGTTTCCTTTGTGGATTGTTAGTGCTAGTGGCAGTGGATGAACTTGCAATAAATGCTACAAGACGTTCTGAGCAAGTGCTGGATTTAAGGTCTAATTTGAGTGCTCAGAGGTAAAGGTTTACAATGTCTAAGGGAAAATTTGAAGAGCAGACTTCAACGCATTGTTAATGGTTTTACCTTAGCTAAGCGGCATTGTGCATCACTGAAACCCGCGCAAACACGTTTTTTTAAACAGAAAGATGAAAGGGATAGAATAGCCCAAAATGGCCAATAAAAATATAATTTCTGAGCTGAAACCACTCCTTTAGAGACAGATAGGCTGCTCCAAGATTACTACTCCCACCGATAAGCAGAGAAGCTTCCCTCTATCTCAGTAAGGTCTGTGCAACACAGAAACCTCAATACAGTCCTGACATCAGCAAATCTAAAATCTGGACTATTCTAGTTAGAGAAAGGCGGGAAACAAGCAAGGAAATAGTATTTTTTTGGGGGGGGGTTTGCTATTTTAAATATTAACACACTAAAATTTGGTCACAAGTGTGTAGTATATACAAGAACACTTCTTTGCAAAGTACTAGATTAATTATTTGCATACTGTTGTTTCTAGAAGTTTAATTACCTTGGATTCTATCATTTCTGAAACTATGATTTGAATTCCCTAGTCATCTCTAAATGAATTGTAACTTGATTTCAGTTACGTTTTTCTGTGACAAACTGTTATGACAAGAAATAATGCATTTTATAGCTCAATAAAAGTTTCTTACATAAACTTCTTTATAACTTTTTACTCTGATTTTTGTTATGTATAATTTGTGACATTCTGTAATCTTCTGATTGAATACATTCCTACTAAAGCAAAGATACCACCAAAACTACTGAAATGCAATACTTCCATTAACTACTGATAAAGTTATCAATTTACTGACAATACAATATAACTTTTTAAAATGTTAGTTTTGTCTAAAGGTTTTGAACAGCACCGTTCCTAAATATACCCCAAACTGGTATTTTCAAAAATGAGACCGACAGGCAGACTATAACTCCCATTTGCATGCAGTGCTTTTCTTATTCATTTATTAAATGTATAAGTGAAATATTCTGAATATTTTTCTACATGATATCTGTGTCACTGAGTCAACATTATTGAGTTGTGATGATGTCAAAATATTAGAACCATTACAAACCAGTCTGATGTATTTGCTTACAAAAAATGTACGGTTTGTTATTTTAAAGTCCTCATGCCATTGTTGATGTATGTCATGTATTCTGGATTACTTACTAAGCTTTTAAACCTGTAAAAGTTTTAGGCATTGTTGTCTAGATATAACGCTTGTTATGCTGAGTTTTTTTTTTTGCATTTGCAAGCAGCTTGCAGAAGGAAATAAAATAATAAAATGGGAACTATAAGTTTTTGTTAGCATTTGAGTTGAAAAACAATAAAATGGATAAATAGTGTACCAATGGAATATTTCTGTTGCCAATGAGACTGAAAAATGTGACACATAAGGATTATACCTTCCACTGCATGTGGATCTGCAATCTAAACTTACTGAGAAATTTTCTGAGTCCAGAGACACCCAGCGAAAAAATGCATGTAAATGGCAATCTTGTTAAAATCCTTTTAACCCTAAACCTACTAAGGGAGTAAAGAGATTCATGGATAAGTTTTGTACAAGAAAAATGTACTGAATTTGTGAGGGAATCTGTTGCTGACATATAAAAACGGGTCTATATTATAACACCAAACATTCAAAATGTCGAGTGTTCTAATATTGAACCCTAGCAATCAAAAAAAAAACATCGAACATTCGGAACAGCAAATTTTTTCCTAGGGAAAAAATTTGCTGTTCCAAAACACATACAACACAAGCACACCAAACAAACAGCAATCCACACACATACACCTAAACTCTTACACCTACACTAAACTATGCATACACCACCAACTATCCACTTACTTTAACCCAAACCCTAACCCTAAGGTCCGTCACTATTGCACAGTCACCTCACCCATGCCCTAACCCTAACTCACCTAACCCACCCTAACCCACATATCCACACAATTGCACACTTACCTGAGCCGCGCCCTAACCCTAACTCACCTAACCCGCCCTAACCCACACGTCCATACAATCGCACACTTACTTGAACCCGACCCGTAACTTTCCCCCAGACCACTGAAAATACCGAAGCAACAGAAATGGACAACTGAATTCTTTCCCTAGGAAAGAATTTGGTTTCCTGTGTCTTCGATATTTTCAGCATTCACTGAAAATGAGTCGATATTAGAACACTCGACATTTCAAATGTTCAGTGATCTAACATAGACCCATAAAAAATAGTACCGGACTGTAATTATGAAGAGTCAGCAAATACTAGGAGAGAGGACTATGTAAACTAGTATAAATCTGTGTACATATTGAGATCTTGAGGAAATAAAAAAGAAATTTAGGAAAGCAAGTGTTAAAAAAGCTGAAAGAAAGCTTAATGTTTACAGTTTATGCTATAGCCATGTTAAATACATGATAATTGTATATGTTGTGGATATATTTATGTCATTTGTCTTCAGTGAAAGTGTTTTCTGCTGTAATATTTGCATTTATCATGTATTTAGTCTAACATGTGTAATCACTTGACAGCATTTTGTATAAACAGTGCTAGCACACACAGGTCATAGTTGATAAGGGTCTAAAGACCATTTCACTTATTTGATCAATAGATATTAAATTAATTAATTAATTAATTAATTAATTGATTGATTGATAAATTAATTAATAAACATAAATATTGAGGAAAGCAACAAAGAAAATTACAGCAAACCATGCTTTCATATAATGTTCAAGATCAATAAATGTAGCAATTTAAGCCTTTCATGGTAGAAATGAAACTAGTGTGGAAGTTTTGTGAACTCTGAGCTTGACAGTGGGAGCTGTGTCATCATAATGAGTAAACTGACATACAAAGAAATAAATAACACAGTTTTGCAGTAATGTCACTGTATCAAAATATTTTGTAGGAAATGCTATAAATGTAATGAAAGTTTTTGAGAGTTCTGATACAGAAGTTAGTTATCAGGAAGAGGAGAATAAAAATGGAACGCACCGGACAATGTTTGCTGTGTAGAAGCTGATTAGCAAATGTTAGTTAAAATAAGGACAAATAAAGCACATCAGTTCTGAAACCAGGTTTTATGCAGCCGCAGTGGTGCAGCAGTAGCGCTGTCACCTCACAGCAAGAGGTTCTCCCATTCAATTCTCGGCTGGAGTGCCTTCTGCGTGGAGTCTGCATGTCCTCCCCCAGTCGAGTGAAGTTAAAGATATGCAGGTAGGTGCAAGCATGAATGGGCATGCCTTCATTGAAGGTTGGGCTATGCTTCAAGACGTAATGGGCATTTTAAAAGAATCACAAGTATGTATATATATATATATATATATATATATATATATATATATATATTTGTCTTTTCTCAGATGGGAACTCTAGGTTCTTCCGATCATGCTAAGTTCTAAGGCAGAAGAAGAAATAAACAGCTCACTGAAAGAAAAAAATATGTAAATCCTACAAACAATTCAGTATGGCCTTTTCCTGTTGTATTTATATTGAAAACCAACAGAACTACTAGGTTTTAGATGAAAAAGTCATAAATTTACTTACAGCACAATATAACTTTTTAAAACGGAAATGTTGTCTGTAGAGATTATATGCTGAATATTAATCAAGAAGGTTTTTTGGAATAGCAACCCATTCTACAAGTGGAAGAGACCATCTTTCACTGTTGGTAGGGCCTGAATTTTTCACGATTTAACATGCTTATCAACAGACAGCTTTAAATGATCAGTCTATGTAATACTGCCTATAAATACCTTTAAAGGAATGTTTATATATATATCTCTTGCCTTTCTGAGAGTCACTGAGAGGCACCTAATATGGTTTAAAAGAGTAAAGTTTTTTAGACTGTGTATAATGTGTTACATCTATCTGGATGATATCCTAGTTGTTGCTGGGGACATACAATAAGAACATTTCTAGAACTTAGAAAAAATGTTGGGAAGACTGGAGGATACACATATTGTTTTAGGAAAAGTAAAGATATTTTAAACAAAATTACAACACTCGGGGCATGCAGATGATCCACACAATCTGCATCTTTTAGGGAGTAAGTGTAAAGGTCATCATGGAAGCACCAACTTCTAGAAATGTTACGAGATGAAGACATATTTAAGGTTGCTGAGTTATTATGAGTTCTTACAAAATGCTACAACTTTATTAAACCATTTGCATAATTTGTTACACAACAACAATGTGCAATGAACATGAGACAAGGAGAGTAAATAACATAACTTAAAAAACTTTGTCTTAGTATGCTAAGGTGCTTCCTCTTTAGTCAGCTAACAGACATGATGTTTCATCCCAGTTTAATTTCTCCGAGTGTTTTGAGTTTCTAATACTATGATGGGAATGGACCCCATTCCTAAGTCATGGTACAGTCAGAGTTCATGAATTTAATATTGTTTTACTTGGTTTAACTTCACCAAGTCATTTTGGTTTCTAATACCACGATGGGAATGGATCGCATTCCTAAGTCATGGTATGATTAAAGTTCATGAAATTAGTGTTGTTTCAGTTGTCAATGCTAGCTAAAAGTGGTATTTGCAGCACCCACAATGTGCCCAGAATTGACTCCTTCTGTAATTCATACAAAGTTACATGAATTGGTAGAGTATCAAAGTACAACTGCAAATTCTTTTTTTATTAGACCAGTTGCTTTTACTACTATTGGAACTGTCTGGGTATCCTTTTTTACATTGGTCTCATGTCTGCCTGCAAAACCTATTTTATGACTTTGTGTCTCTCTGTATGCAGGACACTATAATCACTGGGAGTAGCAATTTCAATTATCAATGCTACTTGTGTCCTTTATTCCTGTATTATTACATCTGGTTTTCTCAAATCTCTTTTTTGAGCTGTTGTTAATCAGTGATCCCATGTAATATAAAATTCATTATTATCCAGAATGTTTTGTGTTTCATGTTTCTAATACTTCTGAGCTACTTCAATATTGTAGTTTTTACACAATTCCCAAAACAACAGATCTTTCCACAGCAGAAAGACCCTCTGCCATAAGTGTATCCAGCAATAAGATGCCCGGCTGTTTCTAGTTCTTTTTTACAGAATCTGCATTTGTCTGTTTTTCCCACATGTTCAATGGACTTGGTAAACCAATGTATACATAGTCTTTTGGTTTCGATGCATATCTCCTTAACCATGTCTGCATCAAATCCTGATCAACATGAGGTTGTTCCAGGAGACCTCTGTATTTGCTGCAATATTCTTGCCTTTTTCATACTTCTTTCCTTCTCATCTGGTCCTTCTCCTTATATTCTTTCTTTTGCTTTTTTGACAGATTCAGTTGCTATCGGATTTTTGCCTACTTCTGGTTTCATTTCCATTTCTGCATGACACCAAAATTATTCTACTAAACTAAGCAGAAATGTCATTTTACATTTTTTCTCTTCATGTTTTAAAGCTTTCACTATGTTTGGATCTGGCAAGGTCAGCAGATAAATATATATGTAGTTCCATGACTGCAAATTTGTACATGTAATTAATTTCGAGGAGGCCCATACAGCATCATCATCATCATCCTCTTTTCCCATTTTTTACATGGGGTCGGGGTATTGTGTTAACTGTCGCCAACTCTCTTGATTCAGTGCCACACTCCTGCCTGTCACAGATCTTCTTTCACACAATCCATCCATCTCTTTGCTGGGCATCCTCACTTCATCTTACATTCTTCCTGTCTGTCCCAAACCTTCGTCACCAGATTGTCTTCTGCTTTTCTACACATGTGCCCAAACCACTATAATCAGTTCACTTTGATCTTTTCTGCAATTGGAGCTGCTTTGGCTTCTGCTCTTATGTCCTCATTTCTTCATTTCTTCATCTGTCCCACAGTGTGCATCCTATCACCTTTCTTAGGCACTTCATTTCCATCATGTCTAGCTTCTTCAACTGTTCTACCTTTACTGCCCAGGTTTCTGTACCATACAGTAGTACTGCAAGCACCACTGTCTTGTACGCCCTACTTTTCAGCTTCTTCTGTCATAGACTATACCTGATACTCTATACCAGTTGGCTGCAGCCCCTATGATTCTAGCTTTGACCTCTTCATTCAGACTACCCTTCTCCTCAACTGCTCCTCCCAGATACATGAAGCTGTTTACCTGTTCCACATTCTTCACTTCTATCTCTATTTTCAGCTTATTCTGATTTACCCAATTTGCTGCCATTACCACCGTCTTATCTGTGCTTAGTTTCATCCCATCCCATCGAGGAGGCCCATACCTCTTTCAAAATAAGAACTATGTAAATTTGATATACACATAATTTTATATATCATTTGACAAGCATGAAGCATTTATCTTGTTTTCTTGTTCATCTTATCCAACACCTTTTAGCGCCAGTCAATCACCCCAAAACTGTAAGTTAGAACAGGAAAAGCAAATTGATTTATAGCTTTGACTTTATTCCTATATGTCAAGGCAGTTTTCAGTATTAGTTTTGGTCTTCTGAAGAATTGCTTACTGAGTTTTATTCGCATTTATTCATGTTTTATTGCCAATTCTTCATCACTTCCCAGATATTTATACACTCCCTCCTTCTCAGTTTCCTTCATATCACATTCCTGTCCCAGACTGATATTTTCTTGGTGCTGCAGCTTTCCTGCTTTAAACATTGTTTTTGTACATTTATTAAGACCAAATTACATTCTTAACCACTTGCAGTTCTGCTTTCAATTCCTCATCCGATGAACTAGACAGTTTTAAGTCATCATCAAAAAGTTGATGAGAAGTTTTTAAACAAGATTGTTTTCCTTCAAGCCAGACTGTAACAATGGCCTAATGTGTTAGTTAAACAGCTTAATGGGTTAAGGACAAGACAAAACAGTAGCACTGACAGAGCAACACCCTGGATACCCCCTTGAATTTTTATTCCTGAGATAATAATTTGCCCATTGTCATAGCTTAACTGCAAAGTGGTTTGCCGCTATTTCATGGTCGCTGTAATGTAATTGATAAATGTAGGATGTATTATATACCTCTTTAAGCAATTCTTTATCCATGAATGTGTGATGCTGTTAAATGCTTTTTTGTAATCTATCCATACCATACTTGAGTCTTCCCCTTTTTACAATTCTCTATGTTGGTTTTATTTAGCAGCAAATGGTCCTTTGTCCCATATGGCTTTCTTTTGTTACCCTTTTGTTCTATAGCCATACTTCAGTATTCTCTAAATGACTGTAAACTCAGTTTGCATAAATTCAGTATATAGTTTGTGTATCATTGGAAGGAAAGTTATTGGTCAATAGATTTTAAGATGGATTGCAGGTTCTTATGGAGGAGTATCATTTTCCTGCTTTTAACCAGGTTGCTGTCTATTCTGGATGCAGAGGACTAAATCTTTGTGCAAAGATGTTAATACTTTTTGCCAAAAGTTAGGTATTGTGCCTGAGCCTGAGGTTTTCCATTTAGAAGCTTTTCTTAATTTTGTTTCAATTTCTCTGTCTAGTATGTCATCTTATTTCATATCCTCCACATTAGAACTCCTTCCTGTTTCTTTTAGTTTTTCTATCCATTCAGTATCATTGTTATTTTCCACAGGGTCTTTAAACTTTTTTCTCCAAGAGTGTGTCTGTTTCTCCTTTCTCGGTGTTGTTTGTATACCTTTTGCTTTGTTTCCCAGTTCTCTATAAAACTGTTTTAGATTATCAATGAATTGCTTATTTTCTAATTTTCCTTTGTAATTACCTGCATATCGTGTACGTTTTTCTGCCTGTGCTGGTATTTTTAGTTTATTATTTGAAACCGTGTATGATAGCTCCTGGTCTGTTTTGATACTGTGTATTACTTTTAGGTTCACAGGTTTATACTATGTTAATGACTGCTATTGTCTTTACAAACCTAGCCATGCAACTGACCCCATTTCTGTCCATGAGTTCCATGGATGCCTTTATGGTAGGGTATGTTAGTAAAGAGTTAACTAAGGTTTATACCTCATCTATCTTTCTAAGTATTTTTGATGATCTGTTCCCTTGTCTCTGTTCTTCTAATAGTGATACTTCTTGTCTTAATTGCTTCATAGTTGTCTCTATTTTAATGTATCCATGATGGCATTTCTTAATTGCTTCATAGTTGCCTCTATTTAATGTATCCATGGTGGCATTTCTTAATTGCTTCATAGTTGTCTCTATTTAATGTATCCATGGTGGCATTTCTTAATTGCTTCATAGTTGTCTCTATTTAATGTATCCATGGTGGCATTTCTTAATTGCTTCATAGTTGTCTCTATTTAATGTATCCATGGTGGCATTTTATTTTGTCCCTTTCCTTCCCTTATGGCTCTGTGTTATTTTGGTAAGACTTTGTCTGTTATTAAGTTGGCTACATAGTAATAAATCCTACTTATTTCTGTTATATCATAAGATTTTCTCTTAATGGTCCTAATTACTGTGTTCTTCTGTTTTACCAGACTTCTAAGATTTTGGGTCTTATTTACTTTCTGTACTGCATGGCTATCATTGGTCTTAATATGTCTATGAATCTATTGTAGTAACAAATATAAATTCTTACTTGGAGCTTTTGACAGTTTTTTTTTTGTGCAAGTATTTTCTTTCCTCCAGTTTCTCTCATAATCTTTCTGAATATCTTCTATTTGGAAATTCTGGGCTTCTTGCATAATAGTAATAATACATCATGTTTTCCTTATCCTCAATAGTCCACTCTGTCATTTTTATGGCTTTTTTGGCCTGTCAATTTTTGTGGACTCCTAATTCCTTCTACCATGGGGGAGCATCCTCCCCCTGATCCTGGTCTAACCCCATTGTAGGAATGTTTTAAACTCCTGAGGATTCCACAATGTTATTTTTTCCAGTCCTGGCACCAGTGCGTATACCAACATCGAGCACTTTTTTTCTTCTAGCATAGGAATAATTTATGGCATGAATGATGTGCTTTACACGGAGCATCTGATGGTAACTAAAAACACAGTTTTATGTCTAGGACACTGATGTGTTCTACAAAAGGGTACTATCAGCTTTTTAAAAAAGATTTAGTCATCATTTTGGGAATCAGGTGATCTCAAACATTTATATGGTTATGTTTTTACCATCTATAAAGATAACAGATCATTGCTAATTATTTTATTTAATTAATAGAAACCTGCTTGTTGAACAGGTTCACCAAGTGTGTAGCAATGGTTAGTGTGCTGAGAGCATATTAGTAGGTCACTGTCTAAAGTAGTAGGTAAAGAAACCTACCATGATCACCATGTATCTGTTGTCATTAGGGAAACTTCTAGCTTAGCCAACTGATTACTAAGGGCTTCTCCTCTTGGTCTAAATAGTCTCTTCTCTTCCTTCATCAAGCCCATACCAGAATACATTGCACCCCTCAGTATGTACTGGTATAAACACTTAACTCAACTTGAAAAAATCTAGTGGTTTCTCACAATAAATAAATAAATAAAAATGTCTGGAATGAGCTCCCTATGTTATCTGGACCATCTAAAATTCCAGCCTTTCCACTGTCTGTCCAACATTCTCCTACAGAACGATTTACGCTTGTCATGCAGTGCTGTAAATAACCCATCCTGCGTGAACCTTTACATATATACAAGACTGGTATCAACACAGGTACAAGTTCTAGTGGCCTAAATCTATATTGCAATATAAACTGGACTTACTGGTGTGTGACATCACTCCCAAAGAATTCCCCACCACCAGAACAAACTCCTACTTTCTGTTAAGCAAATATTCCTTAGTCTCTTCAAGACTAACATAGATAGATGAGAAACTGCAAATATGCTGTAGGCCTAACCCTTTCTATCCCTTATGGACATGGGGAGCCCTGGGCTGAAATTGAAATTGGTCAGAATTGATCAGAACCCATGTAGATCCGTGTCCCTTCTCCGCTGTTCAGTCTGTGTCTTACATGTTTGTGACTCATATCTGTTCTTTGGATCCTAATCCTTACACATAATGCATACTGTGCTCACTCCATTGCACATGGATCTCTTTAAGAATCATACAGGGTTCTGGTATGTGGTCTGTATCGTGCACCAACCCAGCATCATTTTGCATATATCTGATTCTTGCTGTAAGACATATTTTTGCTGTACATGGCATACTAGAAATGCTATCTTTTTTTCATGGAGCTTGTTACATGAAAGTGTTTTTAGTAAGCCTAATAAATAGAAAGAGAAGTTTATTTAACCGCTGATCTATTTCATCCTTCTTGTAATGTCTTCCTAGAGAGGGTTGGCAAACTTTGAAGGCTATGATGAGGCAAATATAAAATGAAACCTTGTTATCAAATTTGTCAGAGTTCTCGTTTAACTAATACTGTGTTATTCCTCAGATAATGGCATGTTTCTATCTGGCAGAAGAAATGTTGGCATCACAAAGACTGAAATCTACATTTTACTTGCTTCTATTTGGTTTGAAAGTAAAAATCTTTAAAAAAACAATGGGCTCAGAGGAAGTTGTTTGGTAAATGTACTAAGCTGAAAGGCTCTGCACCTGAAGATGAAGTCTGAGTGTGGAACTGCAGTTATGGACCCCAAGAGATCCTAGGATCATTGAGAGTTGTTTTGGTGCTGTGCCCTATAAAGTAGTTGCTGATAATAGTTCAACCATAAGGAGGCACTTAAATCATATAATAAATAGACTGACATAGAATGAAATAATTTGTGAGCCTGAAAACTGATGGAACTTTAATTTTGGGTTTATTAAATTGCCTGTTATCAAGTACTTAACTGTGAACATTAAAATAACGTTACACAAAGACAAAACTATAAAATAAATTGGCATAAAAGGTAACAAAGCATTAAACACTGAAGCAGTAATAGCTATAGCTTAATATTTCTTGTGATCAGACAAATATAAAACAGCACCAACAATATCAAGGCATGGTCACTAACTATAAGCTAGCACAAATAAATGTGTTCAAGTATTATTTAAAGTCAGTAAGTAATGTGGACTCCCTCGGCCAACTAGGTAGCAGATTCCTGTGATAAGGACCTCGATAAACACATGTTTTAGTCCCAGAGGACTCAAGGCAAATGGACAGAACTGCCAGCCAACACTGAGAGACTGAGAAGAGGGAGCAATTTGAATGGTATCAGATCAACAGGTCCTGCAAGTTGGAAGGACTCGAGCTGCATTGGGCTAGATAAACTAACACAAGAAATATGTACACACTCACTTTATTTGGTAGGAATCCAATACAGAGCTCTACAGGTCTAGGGTAATATGATGGTACCAGGACATTCAGCAAGTATGTGAGCTGCAGTTTTGTACCAGCTACAGAAGAAAAAATTTAGTGTCTGGCAGCCCTAAATTAAAAGCATTGCAGTAATCCAACTGAGAGGATGCTAGTGCATGCTCTACTGTAAAGAGGTCAGAGAGTTGGATGAGATGTTTACTAAGAATGATGTTTCTAAGTTGAAAACACAAGGGCCTAATGATGGCTGAGATCTGGTCCTTCAAGTTCATCCTGGCATCAAGAATCACTTCTGTAAGTCACACTCCATCAACATGAAATTAAGCTTATCTCTACAATAAATGAAATTTGGTGACAAGGCAGGAAAAGCTAAATCCATAAGTGTAACACAACTCACCACTTCCATCCTTTTGGCAGTCTTAGGTTTCAGTCAGTTACTGGGTATCAAGTCATATATGTATTTCAAGTCCTGCAAGATGGTTATGAGCAGACATGGATTCCTAATGGAATGAGATGTGTAGCTGCATGATGCCAACATATCAAAGGTATTGTAAACTTTCATAGGCAGCATGTATGTGGTGAGTAAAAGGGGCCCTAGGATGGAAACCTGTGATACATCACAGACAATGGGAACATCTAGAGCGGGGAGGAGGCACACCAGTCCAAGAGAGCACCAGCAGATACCTACAGACTCTAATTAGATCTGTCTCAACTCTGAGTCTATTTCTAAATCCAGACTGGAAAGGGTTATTGATATAATTAGCTCCCAAGAAAACTTCAGCTGAAGTTATGCTATTTTCTCCATAATCTTCCAACAAATGAAAGACTGAACATAGGCCAATAATTGTGGAAATTGTTCAAATCTAAGCAAGACTTGTTAAGGATAGCCTGCCCTGAGTAAGCAAAGCTTCCTTTTATGGTGTAGTTGTATAGCAAATACTTCTTCCTGAAGTGAGATGGCAACAAGCTGATACTAAAAAATTATCAAGAATACCAGGGAATGCTGTAACAAGCTTTGTTGGGCAAAGATCCAGAGGGCAACTAATGGTATGCATACTGGAGCTCATAGAAATAGAGTCATCATAATTAGAAATGGCAAACTCACATCAACAAAAGGCAGGGCTAACTCCCAGGAGCACTGAAGATGCCAGATTAGTAAAGAGTGGAACTAAAGACCTAAACAGTGCAATCTTGGCAGCAAAGTACCAGGAAGCTGACTGATGCTTTTCAGAGGATAAATCTTTCTTCATGGAGACACAGTCTTGACTGCGTAGTCTCTCTACCTCACAGAAAAGAGCAATCAGTTGGTTTCTCACAGCAGAAGTTTCTATGAGCATCATACAAAATTCATGTTTGTTTTTTTTTACCAGAGACACTTGATCTGTTGTGGAAATTGTAAATGAAGAACATGAGTCTGTGTCTGTTATGAAAGGAAGGAAATACAATTTCATAGTTAACATTTTATTCCCCACCTGCATGTTGTACTTCAAAAACAGAGTACTCCTACTTAGCTAAGGGGCAACAGTTTAAATTGCATCAAAAACCTTTATTATTTTTGCTAGAAAGGACAAGGATATGCTCTGGTTTTACTGAAGGCCGAGAAGTCTACTTATACCACCTTAAAAATGAAAGCAAAGACCTGTATTTATGAACTTCTGTCTTAATGCATATTAAAACTGTAGATGTGGAAAACTATGCATTTGTAAGGTTTCCAAAATTTGAGTTTGTGAACTTCTGTCTTACTGTATATTAAAATTGTAGATGTAGAAAACTATGCATTTATAAGCTTTCCAGAATCTTACTGTAAGCCAGATGTCTCCTGTAGTAGAATTACAAATTTTTCAAGTTTTTTAACACTTTTATTGAATTATCACTTAAGACACAGGCAATATACATTTATTTAAAAGAAAACAAACCACAGTAATATATTCCTAGTTACAAACATGTATTAGATGTTATTTTTGTATAACTATCATCAATCTGTTACACAAATGTCTCAATTTCTGCCTTCTCTTAAATCTCATTCCTCTAAAACATTATTCTGCATGTTCCTACACTTTCCATCTTTTTCTATATAACTTCCTCCTTCCTCCTATCCTTTTCAGAAGATTCCTCTTCCAGTTCTTTTATCTCTGTTACAATATTCTTTACATCAAGTACAGTTGGTTTGGACTTTGATTTCAATTTTATAGTAATTGCTTTTTTGGCAACGACCAGAATTAAGCTTAGCAATGCCTTACTACTGCTCACTCAATATTTCTGACAGAGTACTCAGAATAGTTGAAGTCTTCCAACTCATTACACTCCAAAAATAAATGTTTCTAGTTACCTCTTTCTTCCCCATCATATCTCCAACATTTGCCATGTACCTGAGAAAAAAATATTTGGAGTCTGCTTAGGGTATAAAATACCTATACAAACATTTCCAAGTAAAAATGCTATATATTCTAGACTTTGTTGCATACTTGGGAGCCATGCATACGTCTTCCTCCTTCCTCATATCCTGAATTGTTTATCCAGTCTCTCTTCCCAATCTTTTCTAACTTGCTTGGATTGATTCTTATAGTTATGGTACAATATTTTACATGTACTACTAATTATCCCTTTTTTAAACAGCAGCCTCTGTTCAAGATTTAACTAAAAACTCTACCAGAGCAGGTCTTTCACTAAGGATTCCCTGAAGGTAGTCTTTAGCTTGCAGTTCAAATGTCTTCTTGGCCTGTTCCCATTCAATTTTCTTTCCCTCTCTAGTTATTTGCTCACAATACCCTGGTTCCTTTGCATGTTTTCTCCAATAAATTCAAGCTCCCTTTCACCTAGTTTCTGTAACCCTAATTGCAGTCATCCCTATCAGAAAAATCTCCTTTTTCTATTCTTATATTGGCCTAGTTCTTTGAATATTTTCTGCTGCTCTATGAATATAATATTCTGCATGATAGTTGTTATTCTCCTTAAGGATCTGCATCCAAAATCCCACTCTCTTCTTATTTCTTGAACTTTTCCTCTCTTTCATTATCATCCATTTCCACTCTGAATTATAGTGTTCTGCTTGTGGTGTGTATATGAGCATTAACTGTGTAGCTCTAAAATATCCCTTCAGATCAGGTAATCCTAAACCACCTTGTTCTGTTGGAAAGATCACCTTATCCCTCTTGACCCTTACTCTCTTCCCCTCCCAGATAAATTCCTTCAACTCTTTTTTAAATATTGTCCACAGTTTCTCCTGTGGTTGACAAAATATGCCTCAGCTGTGTACAAAACTAAAGTTTTTAGTCCCTTTAGTTTTAGGTGGAATATAAATACATGCCAACATAATTCTTCTCCCTTGCTTGTAGCTCCTTACTACCATAAAATTACCATTATTATCTTTTTATTCCTCATCTATCACTACTGGAGGTCCTCTAACATTTAATATAAGTACTTTCATTTTCTTTTGCCCCTGATACCCTGCTGAATATCCCTCCTGAAATCCTTTTTATCAAACTGACATGCTCACTTCTTTCCAAATGTGTTTTCTGTTGCATTCCTACTTGCACTCTACACTTCTTAATATAGTTCACTACTCTTGCCTTTTTGTCTATACCCTTGAGGTCATTAACATTCCAAAATAATATAGATAGTGTAACAATTATGATAAGAAATTATTCCCACCTATTATATATGACACCTTTTTTAATTGTCTAGTTCCAGCTTTTGTGTTATATGAACCCACTAATGTTTGGTATGTTGATGTTTCATACTGTTGTTTTTTTTTTGTCATCTCAAGTTGAACCTATGTCACATTTTACAAGACTTTTTGTTTTAATGAAAACACTCACACCTCCAGAACACCCCATAGTCTGTTGTGTTGTGTATTTCGGCTTATCCAGGTTAGGGGTCGCCACAGCGGAACTCCAGTCCGCTAATGTTTGGTAGTGGATTTTTACTTGCCGAGTTACCAGCCCTGACGCACAACCTTCAACGAAGGCATGCCCATTCATGCATGCCTCCACAAAGAAGACGCTCTAGCTGAGAATCAAATGTGACAACGTCTTGCTGTGAGGCGACAATACTACCGCAGCACCACTATTAACTTAAAACAAACACACAAACCTATGTACACTATGCATGTTTTCAAATAACAAAGTTTAACCCTCCTGATAGGAACAATTGTCCCAAATTGATAGCTGCATACACCGGCATTACCTAACCTAAAATTAAGTTTATCCATGCTAAGGCTCATGTTACAGCCCATACTCCTACTTATACTAATTGCTGTCTGTTCTTGTCTTATCTTTACTTCCCTCCCATAATTGAAAAGCACCTTGCATGCTTTCAGAAAACATTAACTTATAGCTTTAAAAAGTGCTAGGGCTTTTTTTGCCTAACCCTGTTGTCACCTTGTCTCCATGGAAACATAACAAAATAGGCATTTGCCTTCAGCTGCAGACTTCTCAAATCACACTGAACATGTATCTGTCAAAGGAAATATTTTCATTACATTTAATGTTCTCTTATTTACTTGCTTAAAAAGCTTGTTAGATTAAGCCAAGAGCTTATGCAGAAGTAAGAGAAAACATATCAACTCTATGTATATTATAATGTATACATTTATACAACCCCACTACCTCAACAGGCCAAGATTATAGCATATTAACTTAAATATGCTTTTGTCCAGCCTTTCTGCTTGTCTTACATTGTAATTCCTTCATTTCATGAAACTAAAAACAGAAGAAAAAAGGTGCTTGTTTACTTTAGTATATTTACCACATCAACAATAACTGAAAATACATTATTATATAACATGCAATTTATATCATGAAATGATGTATACCAGCACTGTTAAAAACAAAAATCATTTTACTTACAGTAACTTTTTTCTCTCATTTTTTTAGAACATTGGAAAAGGTTTCACCTGCAAAGTCTCTTTATGAGTTTTATTATCTGAAGAATGAAATGCAAAATCCCCTTTCATTTGTTGGCTTACGTTTTGTTCTACAAAGTTTTATATTTCCTCCTTAGCCTGTTCTGCATCAAAATTAATTTGATCCTCCAGGAAAAATATTCTGAAGACAGCTGGATACAGCAGCTTGAATCTCACACCTGCTTCTCAATATTTTCTGACTAGTTGGATAAACGTGCTTCCCTTCTTCCTGGTGTACAGTGAATAATCATTTTTCACAGACAGTATCCTGCTTCCAGTTTGTAATACTTTTTCACTTCTGCTCTGCCACAGTGTTATCAGGAGCAGCTCTTTCTGGTGGTATGACTGCATCTTTACTAATAGAGGTCTTGGCTGCTTTTCCTTGGCCAGGTATGAACCATACACACAGTGTGCCATTTCAATTATCAAATCCTGCTACGGAATACCAGTCCAGTTGCTCATTTGTACTTTCATAAAGTTAATACAGGATATTCATTGCAGTTTCTTTGGTAGAGCAGAAAAATCTCAGGTTTTCCCTACATGCTCTGACTTCTAATTCTACCATTTTTTGAAACACCTCTTCTTGAGCAGTTTCATACTCAACCAGCCTTTTCTTCTCTTTGCCCTCTTATTTTTGCAGTTTTATCAGGTTGAATAGCTATTTCAGGCTTATTCCATTTTTTTCCAGCTTTTCATTATTTGAGTTGATATATTCCTTCAATCTTTCATTTATTTTAATCAGCTATAACCAAATTTGATTTTTTTTTCCTCTAGATTACTGAAAACCATGTCATGCACAAAAGCTGGAGCTTGAACTGCTTTTTGTTGAACATTTGAAGGATTATTTCCAGCCAGTGTTTTCTCTTCAGCTTTTCTAGTTGATTTTCTTTCAGACTCTCTGAGTTTCTTCTTTGCTAGCATACAGGCAGTGTACTTAGTAGCCAATTACTGAATTTACTAAAACTGGAATAGATGTTGGCTGTTATCTCTCAGTTTCTTTTTTCACACTGGGAGAGCTAAAATTAAGCTGTTGGTCAGTATGCAGCTATCTTGGAAGAGCTATTATGCAAGGAGTTTTGTGCATAAGAATGTGGTACAGTATCTTAAATATTATTGCATCGTAATACCATCCAGGTGGAAATCTATGCAGTTGTAAACTTTCAAGAATCTTATTTGAAACCCAATGTTTTCTGTAGTTGAATTATGCATTATGCAGGGAGTTTTCAGCACAAGAAAGTGTTACAGTACTTTGATTATGCTTCTTGATGGCTTTTGCCAAAGTTACAGATTAAAAGCTCATTGGTGATACAGTTAAATCTTTACGTTTTCAAATCAGTTAGTTACTGTGCTTGTTCAATAGCATTGTTATTTCTGCTTTGCTAAGGTATTCATGTTGTTACCCATCATGCAGGTTGGATTAGTTATTATAACCATTAAGTTATTTAATGTGTTGAACTTTCTCTCTAGGATAAAACACTAAGCACACTACGGTGCTTCTTTGCAGGGCCAGTCTGGCAGCACTGTTTGTTTAGTGAGTTACTTAGTCAAGTAGCTCTCAAGAGGATCTTTAAGGAATCAAACCCAGCACTTAAAGACAGAGCTAATTGGGAGCTCATCTGCTGAAATCTCTGATATAATCTGCTAAATCTTATAGATAAGAAACAGATAAGGAATTGTTCACAACTTCTGTTGTTATCTGCAGAGCAAAACATGCATGCACACACACACACACACACACACACACACACACACACACACACACACACACACACACACACACACAGAAACACATTTTTCAAATAGTTATGTGTTGGAAACTGCAGACAAATCAAAAGCAGAGAAACTCGAGTATCCCGGTTTTCCTTCCTTTTGGCAAGAGACATATGTTTGCAGAGGAGCTCTGAGAAGGGGTAATTAATTTTTGGTCGCATCTGAGTTGTACAGATAACAACACATAACTGAAGCATTACAGCTGAACTCTGAGAAGGACTCTATCTTGCTCACATTACAGAGTACTACTATACAGTCTACATTTTATAAAGGACTGAAAACTGTGATATTTCATCCTGCTGGTTTCAGGGCTGCAGCCATTCATAGATGCAAGGAGATCCATTTGCAGTGAAGAAGATGTTTGACTAGAAAGGGAACCAAGTTATTCCTATAACTGAATTTTAGTTTTGCGTAAAGGGGAACCATTGTGGATTTATTTACGATGATGAACTTTTTAGTATTTTGGATTGCCCAGGACACAGACCTCAAAACAGCCTCTCCAGTGCTCATCAAGGAACAAAGAATCTTACATGACTATTCCAACTCACAAGTATCTGAGGAACCAGTAATGGGATTTGAACCCTAATTCCCAGATGCTGTTTTTTGCACAGAAGCTTCAAGATAGAACATTTTTGGGTGATTTATCAGTGATATTTGACTTTTTAATGGACACTAAAATTAATCTAAGTATTCTTTTTTCTCTACCTTGCTAATGTTGTACAGGACTATTAATTAATGTGTATTCATTCAATTATATTAATTTATTTTTAATAGTGTAATAACTTCTATTTTTATACAAACTCAACCTGGTGCATGCTAGTTATTCTAATTCTTATCTTAATTTGAACCTGGAACAACATGTTTTGAAAGGAGTAAATAAGTGCTAAACCAACTCGTTTTCCACCTATAGGCCAAATGCACAGATAATATCAATATTTTATTCTTGCCTATTTGCTTTGACAAATTTAAGCACCTGTGGCATTTATGGCTAATATACATAAAATCAAATATTTTCTTTTATCAGATTTTGAAAGGTCAGCAACTACGGTCACTACCTCTTGTTAGTTAGGAAGGAGCTGCCTGCGGGTATCCCAAAAATGTTTGGCTCTTCCATACTCCTACATAGATTCCTGAAAGCAGCAGTTGTATTTATATAAGAAAATATTTTTATTTTATCTGATTTCTAAAAAGACTTTGGATATAAATGTAGTAAGGAAAACAAGTATATTTCTGTCATTCAGCACTGCATGTCCCCAGCTGAATGTATTTAGTTAGCCAAATTACTCTTTTTCTGGTTGTCCCATTAATTTTGACTTGGACATTACACTGAGCCAAACTTAACTAAAATTTTCTGCTTACCTATTTCCACTTCTTGGATTTTAAGGAGCCAGATTTGAGGGAAATTCATTTGGCAGACAAAAGACATTTCAGTCATCTCTTGCTACTGCTTTCCCTGTGTTTCTGACTGCCTTGACTCTAATCAGTCATGCCTTCTGGATCCATCACTTCCATACATGTGCAGACTGACAGGGTTCCATTAACCTGAGGGATGTACTCCAGCCCTACACTTACACCTGCTGCCACAGGACTATTTACATAACATGTAAATCCTAGCTTGGCTTCTCCCTTTGGAATGCACATATCAATTGTCCCTGGGGCATATATTTTTGTTGTCAACCTGTTCTGAGTTGTTTTCCATTCACAAGGAAGTACAAACTAATTTGGTTTGCTTGTTATGTTACTCACTGTCCTTTTCTAGCCATAGTCTGTATCTTGTTCCTCTGGAGGCATGGGCAGGCTGTCTTTTGTTGGTAAAAAATCTAATATTTTTAATATGTGCATTAAAAATACTAAGCTGTTAGGAATAGCTTGATTAATGCAGACTACTTACATATTTTGTTACACTTGGCACTGATGGAGATGTAAACATACTTGCTTTAGCTTGAAATTGTTTGAAAGGCTTACGTGTTCACACTACATGTGAGAATATTTGCTGTCTGTTATAGTGTTTTAACATAAATAACTGATTGTGTTTTTGTACTTTGGATCAGCTAATGTGATTTTTTGGAACAATTGATTACAGATTTTATCAGTTTAGAAATGTAATTGTTGCACAACTGTTTTACATTTATATACTCTCTCCTGCCTACTCTTTACTTGCTCACTCTCTCTCTGTCTCTCTCCTGTGCCCTTCCTTGGTGCAGTTTTATTATAACAGTCTACTCTCCCTTTGTCTTCCAAGGTAACTGCCTTTTCTTGGTTAGAAAGGAGTTGTGGCATCTTGCGGGTATTGCAAGCATTTTTGTCTTCAGGCATAGTACACAGATATATTGGAATAAAATCCCCAAAACTGGATGAAGTAACCAACAATAAACTAAGACGAGCAAAAATAAACAACTTGTCAGAAAGGAACCCTCAAACTTTAATTTTTCCATCTGATCCCTAATATATCCTGCTAATTAATCTTATTGTTGTATCAGAGAATGCAAATGTTTCCATAGCCCTTCTTAAACAATTCCAGATTACTCTGTCAAATGCTTTCTCTGCATTAAGACCCACCAACAAACAATGGTATTTTCTTGCACTCTACTTTCCTTTGGCTTATCATTGTTCTATTAATGTTGCAAAGTGTTTGCCTCCCCACCACAAAATCAAATTGATCCTTGCTTATCAATTTCAGTAGCACCTTTGCCATTCTTTTAGCTATTATAGACATACACATTTTATAATCATTGTTTAAAATTGAAATGGGCCTATATGAAGCTGGATCTGATGGGTCTTTACGGTTTTACATATTGATGTCTAAAGGTCTATCTAGGTAATTAACCAAAGAGTTTTGAATGTGAATATAGTAAGGAAAATTAGTATTTTGGTGAGCCAAAATCATGTGTCAGGAGTTGAATATATTTATTTAGCCACAATATTCCCTCCATGTTGACCCATTAATTTTACCTTTGGCATTATACTGAGTTAAATGCAACTAAGATTTCCTGCTATCTTCCACTTAGTTGAGTTTAAGAAGCAGGAATTGAGGGAAGATTATTTGGTAGACACACATCATTTTAGCAGAATCTTGTTACTCCTTTCCCTGTGTTTCTCGTTACCTTACCTGTAATCATTTATGCCATTTGCATCCATCATTTTTCCCCATGCACAGACTGATTGGATCTCCTTAACATGGAGGGTGTAATCCGCTTCAGTCTCCTCTCACCCCCAGTTTCCCAACAATCCCCTGGATCCACAAATTTATTATCAAAGCTCCATGCCTGCATTCGGGTTCCTATTAGATGACCGAAGACGCATTCTTTTGAATGCATCTTGATCGAACTTGAAAAGGCAAAATGACGAAGTGGCATATAAGCAAATTCTTTCTCTGGGAAAGAAATCATTTGGCCGCGTTCATTACTTTGCCATTTTCGTCACTGTAGTGCAATCTCAGAGTTGGTATATTTAAGTAGGGGGGTGTGGGGGGGAGGTGAATCCCCCCACTTTATGTTATGTTTTAAGTGTTTTTTTTCCTTTGGAACAGCATTCAAGTTTGTAAGCTATCACTTACATGGGGTCGATAAATCATCATTCATTTTTCTAAGCATTTGATGATTTAATATAGACCCCTACATTCTCTATCATGATTAGTCCTTCTTAGAGCTATAACAAATTCTATTTATAAATAACTGAATAACCTATAGAAGCAACCAAATCACATTTTCTGCAATAGCATATCTGTCTAACTTTTAAACATTCTTCAGTAAGCTCACAGAAACGTATACCTGTATAAGCAAGGACACAACCTCCCACTTTAATGTACTAACTAATCAGTTAAAGCAGTCTCTAACCTTCAAGTTCTTAGTACAACATAATATTGTTTCACATCCTACCATAAACATCCTGCTTGTCTACCCCTTCACTCTTTACTGAACTACTACTGCCTCTACCCGCTATAAATCCTAAACAGCATAAAGGCTGACAACTTTGCAACCCTCAAAAATTAAGCATTAACTTCCTGCACTTCCCTCTTACTTCACACTGTAGTCCCACTTTAGTTATTCCTCTCTCTGCAATCTCATGGTTACAGACAATATCCTCTTCCAAATCGACTGCCATCTCTTCATCAGCAGTTGCTAACTAATTAATTAAAATCCCTTTGTAAACTTATGGACGATTCCTGGTGCACATGGAAATCTAACACTATCACAGAAAACAAGGAATGCTTTGTCAATCTGTGCAACCTTGCTAAAAAAGGCACAAACGTCATATGGTATATCTTCACAACACAGCACTAAAATACAACCCCAGAAATGCTTGGAAATAGGTCAGTAACATTACTGGACAACACAGCCTACTTCTATTCTACTACCCACACTTGAGAAGAATTTCTGAAATACAATCCCTCCAAACATCTCATGTTCCATGCTCTCCTCTTCCTCTGAATACACCCTCCTCTTCCATTTCAAACCTATCCTATCCAAAGACATCATTCTACTTCTAGAAAAAATTCAGCTCGATGGTCCACCTGGTTCAGACAACCTCCACCATGATACATTTATAACTGATGTGACTTCATACTGAAACATATAATCTCTACCTTTCTAATAACTGTATGCCCGGTATCTGGAAGAGTTACCATACTGGAACCTCTTCTAAAGAAGGAAAAATTCTACATCCCTGCCCCCTTTCAGACCATTTTTGTCCTTCCCACCTTAAGCAAGATCTTTGGACAAAAATATCTACCTCCAAATTTCAACTTTTATCAGCCAGAATCACCTCATCTCATACAAATATCATGGGTTCTGGTCTAGTAACAGCATTTCTACTATTCTCTGTTTTTTCTCTATGACATTCTCATGACTGTGGAGAAGGGATGCTGTCCAGAGAGATATTTATGTATCCCACAACAGCATTTGAACTGGTTAACCACATCAAACTTTCAGACAACCTTGCAAAACTCGGCTTCACTGTCAGTTTCAACTCATCCACCTCTAATCAGTCCCCTCTTCTCAAAGCCTCTCCACAAGACTATATTTTTGCTCCCCTTCTATTCTCAAGCTACATTAACAAACTTCCTCTTCACCATCCTCACCTTCCTCTCCTACTGTATGCAGATGATAGGGTATTATACCATTCAAACCATTCACTCACTCACATTTATACATGACCTTCAATCAGGCTATCAATGACTTATGCAATGTGTTAAAAAGAAAGATCAAATACTCTCCTCATCAGAAACAATATCAGTATAAATTCACAGCAATAGAAACTCAGCAGAACCTCAGATTCCTTCATAATATATGAAGCATAATAACATTACAACAAAACAGGTTCAAATTAAATAAACATGCCAACAAACATTCAGCGATCAGAAAGCCTTTACTTTTAGACAATAACATCTGGTACCCCAGCCATTCATCTTCATTGGTGTGTTTATTTATTTTGTTTAATTTTGTTGATGTTTGTTAATCTTTATTGCACATATCTGTAATTTTGGTTAGACCTGCTCTCATTTCAATATCCATCTAGACAACCCACAGAAAAAAAATATTAATTCCCTACTCTTCTGGTCATAAAATGTTTTTTTTTCTCTCATAGTCATCCAGATCAGCAAATGATAAAGGTATCCTTCTCATTGAACTTGAATTTGGTCTCCAACTTCTTTCAGCAGTTTCTACAAAAAACTACCATCCAATCTATTTCTAACAAAATCTGCTGATTTCCCATTCACTCCTCTAGAAATGAATGCCATTGCCAAACTTTAGAAAAAAACAAATATATTCTAGTTAAGCAAAGGATGATCTGCTCTTTGGCGCTCAGATGTTTAAACTCTTACATGAGCAATATCTCCCTCTTCTAACTTCAAAACTAATAAAACTAACCTCACACACAGCCTAAGTAACTGTAACCATTCAAGTCTTCTCTAAATTCCTCAATACAAACTGCATATTTCTGGCTATGATTTTTCTATTTGTATTCCAAACTGTGGAAACTCTCCTATCCAAACTTAATGACATTTCATCTTATCTCAAATTCCGAGTATTGATAAAATCTCATGTAATAACTCAAGTAAAATGTATATGTATCCTATCGACAAACCCACAACTCTCCTATCACTCTCTCTCCTCCACTCTAATCTAACATTTTAATATGGTAAATGTTAATATAATTTTAACCACAAAATCTATTGCATGAACAGAAAGCCATTAAAAAATAGTCAACGTGTATATTGTCCATAGAAAGAAACTGTAAACAAGGAGCATGGGGATCATGAGAAACTAAAAGGCAAAAAACAGAAAAAATAATTTCTTAGATGAAAAAAATGTTACACATTTTCAAATGTAGCTTAGGCAAAAAGAACCCGGAAACATTTTTTCACAGCCATAGCTTTGCCTTGTTTTTTTTTAGTTTTTCAGCTGTTTAGTGATTTTTGTTGGTATCTTGATATCAGAAATGTTACTAAATACTTGAAAAATATTATTAGGTCTATTAAAGTAGCCCACAAGCATAGGTTAGCATCTGAAGCTAGGGGCAGTCATTAGGAAAGTAAGGAAAAAACACAACATTCCTCTGAATGTATTCATAATGTTACCTGATATTTCCATTCAAAGTCTACATGTCCCTGAATCTCAGAAACCCCTATCATCTGGAATGAAGGTGTTTTCTAATACCGAAAATACTTCTAACATGGGACCTGATAATGTAACTGGTTGTGTTATAAACAGTCTTAAGCATGCACTGGCAGAACCACTCTTCAAACTGTTCAACCTAGGTATAGCTACATGTTTTGTTACTGAAGCCTGGGGTACTTCAATGAAGCTTACAAAGGTATTCTGAATCTGTTTTATGAAACACATTTATTTAACTGAGCATTTCCTCTCATCTAGTCTGCATATAAAGTTATACCAAGATAGAATTTGAGAAAATCTGTAGAAATACATAAGGAGGAGAACAAACAGAACAACAGAGATCTGTTCCTGACTCTGTGAAATAATGGCACTGTAATATTATGATACCAACACTGCCTGCTATAGTGGATAACTAGGTATTTGTAGTCTGATCAGACACAGCCATTTGTCTTTTATCCAACAGGGAAGCTTGCAAAGCAAACACAATGTAAAAGACAGACAACACAACTTTCCTAAGACAGCCATCTCACCAAAAACACAAGACAAAATATGCAAAAGCTGCATAGGGGCAAGATACACAATAGGTGAATAAGACCCAGTTGTACTAACAAGAGTGACAAATGCTATCCCTTTTGATACGATTTATCTAGACAACCGAAAGAAAGTGAAAAACATGTCCAACAAGGCAATTCCCAGCTATACAGAAAATGGGTAATGCCTTCAAAACAAGAAAAGCTTCACAAAAACACTAAATTATTGAGAAAAGAAAAATGAAATGAACTCCAAAAAGAAACATCTTTCAATTCAGTAAGTTTCCAATAATATTCCTCTGAAATACAAGGGTCACATCCAAAAAATAACAACACCTAAAAATAATTCTGAGAAAAAGAAACACCATCCAAAATTATATTATAAATGGAACTTGCACTTGTATCCATGTTTAAAATTAAAACCATAGAAAACTGTCTGAAACACTTGTATTTTCTTTGACATCCATCCTCTATCTTTACGACACCACACATTCTGTATAAAAAATGACTAAGGAAATGGCACCCCATCAGCTGAACAAAATGCCCATAGAGTTGTACAATTACATAGAATGACCCTTATAACTAAACCACAGAGAAATCACTTGAAGTCCAATCTTGTTTAGCTACACAACCCATCTGCATACAAAGTACCCATTATTTAACAGAACCACGTAAGAGTAAGAGCAAACTGCATTTCAGAAAGATAACACTTTTAAACAAACACTATAAGTATTTAACTAATATGGTGGCTTCCCTGTCATGAAAAGACATTGACACAATTCCATCACAAGCTTTAGAAAATCTCATTAAAATTTCTTACGCTGAGGCTGCATAAAATCCTTACTAAAGAAACAGGAAGACTAGGTCCAAGCATAAACCTAGCAACTCATCTCTTTGCGGCATACCCTTAGCTAAAGGTGAAGAAGAATCAAATAACGTCAAGTCCGTTACACCAAACCAATGCACTAATAAAAATGTTTCAGTCATTTGTGAAGCTATAATTACCTATACAGATTCTCCACTCACTGGGCTGGACAAAGACAGGATAATGGCAAACTGACTTTCAGGTGCCAGACTCTTTATCATCTCAAGGGCTCTAAAGACCCTTTACATGACAAAAATTCTGTGACATGGAGATGATCCATGTGAGAGTGAATTACTTGGAGTGCAAAACACTCATGGACCTACAAAAAGACGTCTGAATTTTTTATGCACGTGGCAAATGCAGGTAAGACGCTAATCTTGAGTGAAATCTTTCCTTCTTCAAGAAGCATGCCTATGTACAAATAAAAAAAAAATAATTGGCTTCACCAATTAATTAAATATTTGGTGTTATTTCAGGGGGGGGGTCCAGCATGTGTCAACATGGGACAATATGCTTGACTGACCAACTTGATTCACAAATGATGGGCTGCATCTCTTGTTCCAAGGCTTCTGTATACTGGGTAATGGCATTACTGTCACATAGTGCCTTTTGTAGGCAAGGCCTAGATAATGGACATTCCAGTGTAATTAACATATCAAGCCCAAAACTTAATCACATTAAGATGGCACTGCTCAATGCCAGAAATCTCAGAAACAAATTGCCCGACCTGCAGACTCTCTTGCATTTGGAATGCATCCATGCTTGTTTAATTAGTGAGACTTGGTTTAAATGTAAATAGAGCACTAAGAGAATTTTGGGTCTACCATATATTCATGCCTGATGGCAACTGAGATGGCATCTCTATATTTTTTAAAGGATCATATCACATCCAGACAGATTGTTAGAAAAAAACATACATCTCAACGGTCCAAAATTTTATAAAATAGTCAGATTTTTTTCTCTTATTTTTTGTCTGCTTTTCAATAAATTTGTGGTTTTCTGAGAAATCATGGAAAAGGGAAGTCATTAAAAAAATGAAAGACATTTAAGTTTCAAACTTCATATCCTTCAGAAAATTAGGCTAATGTAAAACCTGTTACTCTGTCAACAATTTAAGTATATTAAAGCAAAATTTAAAATCATTCCCTGATTTGGGGTGTTTGCCTACCCATTATTTTTAGTTTTGTCCAGAATTATTGCATTGACAGCTTGAGAAGTATGCCAGACACATGCAAATGAAACTCACAGTACTCCAAATCACTATAAGCAGGACCAACTAGCATTGTATAGTCTGTTACAGGATAGTCCCCATGCATACCTCTCAAGTATCCAGACTTTCACAGAATGTCCAGATTTCTGCCTCATATTCTGTTCCACATAAAATCTGTGGTTTTCTGGCAAATAGCCAAGAACTGAAGTCACTAAATAATGAAATCCATTTGAGATTCAGACTTCATATCCTTAATGCTTGTTAACACAAATCTTGTTATTCTAACACATTTCACAGTTTATGAAAGCAATATTTAAAAGCTGTCCTTATTCTTGGGCCTTTGCCCCCCCCCCCTTTACCTTAGTTTTTGTTCAGATTTCTTGTGTTAAGATGTTGAGCAGTATGTCTATATGTCCCCCGAAAATCATGTAAGGTTCCTAAATGCACTAATTTAAATCCTTTTTAACAAAAGTTACACTATGTTGGGAGACTTTAACTTCCCCTCAGTGAATCGGAGCACCTATATTACCAAAGTAGGACATGCATAAAAGCTATCAGATCTAATAAACAAAAACAATTCCTGGATCAGATAGTTAACAAACCTACCTGAGAACAAAGTATTATCATTCTTATCCTTGCAAATATATCACCTTCGTGCACTCTTCCCCTGGTAACTCATTCCATGGTTAAGTGAATGATTTTAAATATCTAAAGCCTCAGTAGCAAATATCTAAGAATTCAAGGATTTCAAATGCATTAATCTCATGAAATTCTACAATGAGGTCTCTAAATTCACTCATGGAAACATCAGCCACAATGCTGCCATAGCAGGAAGCTTCAAGAAGAGGTTCTATGCCCATTTAGATAAATGTGTGTGCTGGTAGTCCCAACTAGAGAAAAATCCTATGGCAAATTAAAAAAAAACATCTTGGTAGTCAACCAACATAAATAAACTTTACAACTTTACAATAAAACAAGCAAACAAAAAATCCTTAAATTATACAGCAGATCCCAAATCCCTCATATCAGGGTTGATGTCAGAAATACTAAAAAAAAAGGCAAAACTATAGCTGAAAAAGAACACGGAAACACTTTTTCACAGCCATAGTTTTTCAGCCATAGTTTTGCCTTGTTTTTTGAGTTTTTCAGTTGTTTAGTGATTTTTGTTGGTATCTTGATATTAGAAATGTTACTAAAAACTTGAAAAATATTATTAGGTCTATTAAAGTAGCCCACAAGCATAGGTTAGCATCTGAAGCTAAGGGCAGTCATTAGGAAAGTAAGGAAAAAACACAACATTCCTCTGAATGTATTCATAATGTTACCTGATATTTCCATTCAAAGTCTGTATGTCCCTGAATCTCAGAACCCCCTATCATCTGGAATGAAGGTGTTTTCTAAGACCAAAAATACTTCTTCCATGGGACCTGATAATGTAACTGGTTGTGTTATAAACAGTCTTAAGCATGCCCTGTCAGAACCACTCCAAACTGTTCAGCCTAAGTATAGCTACATGTTTTGTTACTGAAGCCTGGGGCACTTCAGTGATGATGCAACTCAATAGAAGTGATCCTACTCCCATCCCCAGGAAATATAGACACACCAGCCTGACACGTCTCATCTGTAAAGCCATGGATTATATTATGATAAACTATGATATCAGAAATCACGAGACATGTCACAGATTTGTTAAAGCTAGATTCTGCCTAATCAGTTTGGTTAACTTATTAGAGAAGATTAAAGTGGCTGACAATAAAGACCATGCTGTTCACATAGCATATCTTGAACTGCCCAAGGCATTGGACACCACTATAAATAACATCAACAATTAAAAGATGACCCCATGTGGTAAGATGGATTGCAAACTGGCTAAAAGACAGCATTTACACTGTGTGAGTTGTGGGTACCTCATTAGAAAGAATGAAGGTGAACAGTGGTGTCGACTAGAGCTCAGTGCTGGGACTACTCATTTTTGTCCTTTACTTTTCCAGTCTCCAGGCTGGAAATCAAGATGTCTGGTCAAGTAAGTCTGCAGGTGACTACAAATTGTGAGTTATTGTTAAGTCCCTCTCTGACACCTTTACCTTGCAGCAGTAACTTAAACTTGTAAGTACCTGATGTATCAAAGATGAGCTCAAATGAAATGTCAAAAAGTGTAATATTGTTGCATTCAGTTAACAGAACCCTTCTCCCAGCATATCTCACAGACAGCACCCCACTATAAATGAGAATTTATTAGGAACCTTGAAAAATGGGCTGGTAATTACCTGTCTTTCCATCATCACGTGACAGCTGTAATTAGGAAAGCCTTTTACATCATCAAGATCAAAAGGTGTTATTTTCCCCATATATTCAGCATTATTCAGGCTAATAATTGAGTACTTCCTTCAAGATATACCTCAACAGACATATTAAGCAGGCCCCAGTTCTTCCTAAATAAAAAGATCATGGGCTTAAAAATCAAGAGCTATCATATGAGACTAGAAGCGCTGTATCTTTACTCAGTATCTTATAGGCTGCTGAGGAGAGATCTGTGCCTCGCCTTTTACGCCTTTATGCACCTATATTTTCCATGACATAATTGACCTTAAGCAATTTTCCATTTATGTGATTATTAATGGGATAGACTTGTGTCCCAAATGAAACTAAACAACATATTTTTCTGTTAGCCTAACACCATCCACAGAGCACCAAGTGCTGACTCTATCTATCCCCTCTTAAAGAATATGAGAGTCTGTAGCACAGTCAGTCACTATATCTAGTTTGCAGTCATCCAAAAACTTGGTCATTCATAAACTTTGTGCATCTGCCTTCAAATCAGTGAAACAGATTCCAAAGAGTAGGGGGCCCAGTACAGAGTCTTGAGGTTATCCACTAGTTACTAGTCTATTAGATGAAAAGGTATCACTGACTCTCACTCTGTTTGCTTCAAAAGCCAATTTGCAATCTACTCAGTGATGCAGGGCTCAGTATTTAAGCTGACAAGTCTATCAGTAATGCCTCATGAGGAATTGTATCAAATACTTTAGCACGGTTGAAATAAGCAGTAAGGGTTAGGCATGGGGGAACATTTAGCTAAATTTGTCAGCCATGACATTGGCTATGGTTTGGGTATCAGAATAGGTTGTGGCATTCAGTTCTAACAAAAGTTATATTGGCTATTACATCTAATACTTCTAATATAGTTGAAAAAGGCAGTTGTATCTGGTTCATTTGGAGAAGGACCAGGTCCTAAAACCCTACACTCCATGCCCTGCATGTGATAAGACAAAAGCCCATTTTTCAATTTGGCACTGCTTCATTCTCTCCTAAAGAGGGGCACCAGGTCCCTAATGCCCTCATGCTCTAGGGGGAAAACTAGCAAGCCTTCCTAAGGGTTCTCTCCTTGCATTTACATGAGGAACCTCAAACTGGGAAAAAAACAGCTCTACCAATTGTACCCCCTGACACCTTGCACCCTGGGTGGCTACTCCCTTTACTCTTTTTTGGAAAAAGGCTTTCTGCTTACCCTTTGAAGAGCAGGCTACCGTAGATTTTTATTTGACCTTATTTTTCTTAATTGCATACTTGAGAACCCTATAGACCTTCTTATAAACCTTCTAATTGCTAGTAGAAAACTTTTTATATGAAACGTATAATTTTTCCTCCTATTATAAAGTTTGTTTAACTGGGAATTCTACCATGGAAGTGACATTAAACTTCTCATCATATCATACCTAATATATACAGAGTTATTAAAACACTGGTTAAGATGGTTGTAAAACCATGAGTAAGTGTGACGGCTTCAGAGATCAGGTCAGCATATTAAATGGAGCCTTTGAATTTCTTTAGACAGGGATATGAGGTTGGCTTTGGAGTACTTGAATGTATGGGCTGGTTGGTACTAATTCTAAATAAAAAGATGCCAATGGTCAGATGTGCTTGAGAACAGTATGGCATTCATTGGTGTGCAAGTGGCAATACTTGTAATTACAGGAAGACTTTAAGTAAACTAATAATTCCTCAAACAGGTCTTGCTAATAACTGGTGCCAGAGCCATGGTCTAAAACTGAATACCAAAAAATGTAAAATAGAATCTTTTGGGAAGTCAGTGACCCAGGAGAATTACCACATAGACAATAAACTCATTGGTTAGGGACTTTGGAGCATATGTGAAGAGGGTCTTGGCCCATGTTTTTTAACTGTCCAGATTTTTGCCTCATATTTTTGGTCTCTTCCTTAGACATTTTGTGGTTTTCTGGTAAATCATTGCAGAATGAAGCTGCTAAATAATGACAGACATTTAAGTGTTAGACTTAATATCTTTCAGAAAATGCTGGCTAACACAAATCTGTTATTCTAGCAACTTTCTAAGTTTATAAGAACAACATTTAAAACCTGTCCCTATTTTTGGGCCTTTGCTCCCCATCATACCTCTGAACCTCTTAGAGCAAAGAATCTGGACATACCATATCAATAATGGGACAAAAGCCAAAAAATAGGGACATTTTTTAAATATTGCTCTTACAAACTTAGAAAATTGATAGAACAACATGTTTCTTATTGGCATGAATTTTCTGAAGGATATGAAGTCTGAAACTCAAATGACTCTCATTATTTCTGACTTCAACCCTCAATGATTTGCCAGTGATTTGCCAGAAAATCACAATTTTATGAGAAACAGACCCAAAATATGAAGTAAAAATTTGGACAAAAATTTGCACAGTTGAGAGGTATGCAACCCTCATTATTTTAAGTTCCTTATTACCCTGTCGCAGATGCAGGTTGTTGAATGCGTCTTTGTCAAACTGAAAAGTGCGAAAAGGCAAAATAGCGAAGCGGCTTTTCAGCAAATTATTTTCCTGGGAATTAATTTGATTGGCCGCTTTGGCTACTTTGCCATTTTTGGCACTGTAGTGCGATCTTGGAGTTGATATATTTAAGTAGGGGGTTGTGGGAGGCACAGCCCCCCACATTATGTAATGTTTTACAATTTTTTTTTCTGAACAGTGATTTTTTTCCCTTGGAAAAAAAAAATCACTGTTCTGAGGTTTCGGCGTTGTAAGCTTTCGCTTACATGGAGTTGATTATGTGTCGTTCGCTCTTCTCAGCGTGCAATATCATGATATAGACCCATTATTTAGGCTTTGTCCAGATTTCATATGTTAAGAGGCTGACAGGTATGACTTGGTCTTTGACCATCAATCATATGTCTACTGTTGTAAGGAAATCATTCTACACTGCACAACTTATAAGCAGGGGTTTGACATCTAGGTCCAAGGGTGTCATTGTCTCACTGTACTCATCCCTTATTAGGTCAATCATTGAGTACAATACTCCCTTCGGTATGTACTTGAATAGGAGTATGCAGAAACTGGAACATTCATAGAGGTTTCTCACAAAAAGAATATACTACATTAACCACATGGAATATGCAGACTGCCTCAAAGCCTTATCTTTGTACTCAGTCTCCTACATACTACTGAGAGGGGATCTGTGCTTGGCTTACAAGGTATCATCTGATCCTACAAACCTATGAACCAGTATTGATGGACTTGCTGCACATTTACATGTCTAACAGTATTAGAAATTACCTCTCAAAGGACCTAAGTCTCATTTGCATCATAAATAGAATATCTTGGCGGGCCAGATACATTTCTCAGAGTCTAACCCTCCTCTGAAGCAGGTATCCCATACATGTGAATGAGAGTTCGTTCTTGACCCTATTCAAATGCAACCTGGTCCAATGTATGGGGATCTGAAAATTTACTCTTGGACTGGCATCCATGTCCTTGTTGCACAGATGAAGCTTGCAGATGCTCTGACAGCTAAATCCAACTAGATGCCCCTGGGTAATTTTTTCTGTCATTTATAAATGGAAAAGCATGGCTAGGTTTGGAAAGGCCTCTTAGGACAATTAGTCTAGTAATCACCTATGAATCTATAAACAACAAGTTCAAGAATATTATCCCCCCTGGTAGGAGATTAGATAAGCTAATCCAGGGAATTAATATCAATAAAATCTAGGAAATGGGTATATTTACTGTAGTTTCTGTAAGACTCACAGTTGACAGAACCAAAAATTGAAGTCATCCAAAATTAAGAGTATTGAGATTAATAGATAAAGAATCCAGCTTTTGCAGGTACCCAATGTGATCATCAGTTAACAGTGAAGGGAAACTATAGTTAGTGATTATGTATAAATTAACCTTGTTAAATGAGGACATATGTATGGCTCCAAAAATGCAACAAAGCTTAGAACTTTTATTTGGACGTATTTGCATATGTATTTTATACCCTAAGCAGTATACCCTAGTGCAGATACAGATTCTTAGTTTTAGCACTTAAATTTGCTTATTCGTGCTCAGCACTTGTTCAGAACTTGTAAGCACTAAATAAGATACTAATTACTATAGCACTCAGTCTTCCTCATTACCTAGAGGAAAACAGTTTTTGTACTTACTTTTCTCACTTGCTTAGAGAAAAACAGCTCCTGTACTCACTTTCCTCACTTATCTAGAGGAAAATAGTTTTTTTATTCAGGCATGTCCAAAGGTCAGCTCCCAGTGTTCTCTCCTGTCTATCTGATGAATGTGGGCATCTTGAGGCAATGTAGAAATTGCCTCATGTACACAGACAACCCTCTCCTCCTACCACCCAACACTACAGCCTGTGAGAGATGCACTTATCTAGCCAAACTGGAGGTAAAGCTCTCTCCAACCAAGACTGAACTTGACGGTCATGAGGAGAAGGTAAACTTTTGCACCACACCACACTCATCACATGGTCTCACTAAATCTACACCACAAAAATCCACACATAGTAACACAAAAACATTTGCGGAGCCTCTCAATAATAATCTGTCTAAGCAACAGAGACCTCCAAAGCAGAAACACAAGCAACCTCCATCCCCCAACACATCCCAAATGACACATAGCCCACAGACTCAGTGTGCCACTCAACCACAGCCAATAAGGCAAAACAATGTACCCAACACACTAGTCATAGGTGACTCTATAGTCAGGCACACTGATGTCCCACTCACCAGGCTAAACAAGGAGAAGGTTACTGTCAGCTGCCTGTTGGGTGCCAGGATCTGCCACATAACCGACGCACTCAGGTCAGTCCACAACAAGTCCAAATATGACTGTTATTATTCATGTTGGTGTGAATGACCTGAGCTGTACCTCCCTGGACTACATGAAAAGAGACATGGAAGAGCTCCCCGATCTTGTAGCCCAGGCAGGTATGACCCTAGCCCTGAGTAGCATTCTGCCATCGCCCAGAATGATACCGCAGTACAAGGACAAAATGACTGACTTCAACAATTGGCTAAGCTTCTGGTGTCATTCTAAGGGATCCAGTATCTGTCTGCTTGGGATGACATGGTCGATAGACCATGATGCTTTAACCACAACCACAACTCCTTCACGTCGGAAAAGTAAACAAATTAGACACCTCCGCCGGCTTTACCATAAAGGGTATACTCCCGTATTAAATCAATGTTACAGCTCGCCAGAATTACCATAAGTAAATGTTGTTGCAAAAGTATCAGCCACTCGTAGATAAAAAATCAATGAATTTGATAAACAGCAAAAGACACATACAACGAACTGGGATTGAGCGCGCTTTCATCTATAGTTACCAGACTTCATCAGAATCCATTATTACTGGTTATTACATGCCTTAAATACTTTAAGTAATTAAACATTTAATCAATTAATTATTTAATCAGTCAATTTGTCATTATTTAGTTCTTGTTTCAGGTAAAATCAATTTTTAAAAATTGTAAACACTGTCATAGAAAATAATATGTATGTGTACCCACACAAAATATATATACACATACCCACACACACACACAAATACAAATACAAAAATGACTAAAAACTTATATACAAACTAATCCACAAACACAAATAAAATGCATATAATATAATATATAATCCTAATAATGTATTAATAAAGTGCTTCAATAATATAAATATATATATATATATATATATATATATATATATATATATATATATGTACAAAAATAGATATGTTAAAAATACCACCATATATGAATATATGAAATATATCAACATATGCACACCAGAATAAATCCCCTACGAAATAGTAAAAATGGCAGAGTACTACGAAACTAAATTGAATACTAATGACTTAAAATTAATATGACTAATAAAACTATCAACATGTCAAATATATAAAAAATAATATATATAACATGTTGCACATTAATTTTGAGTGTTAGTTCAATTTTGGATTGTTGGCTAACAATTTTAAAGCTGGTTTAATGGAGAGATGGTCATTCAATCCACTAGGACCACAAGCATCGAGCCTGAGTTGCCAAATCAACTCTTTGTACTCTAACAGGGATTCCCAGTCACCTCCTCTGTCACCTCTCTTCACCTCTTCAAGGACCCAGAACCTGATGTTAGCGTTTTCACAAGACTTAGAATGCCTATATAACGCATTATTCTCATTTTGTTTATTTATATCTCTTATGTGTTCATAAATGCGTTGTTTTAATTTACGTTCGGTTTTACCTACATAATATTTATCACAGGTTAAACAGAGTGCCAAATAAACCACACCAGTTGTTTGACACGTGTGGTAGCCTTTACTTTTCAGTTTTAAATCTAGTTTCTTTAACCAAAGCATCTTGTCCCCTAATATAAAGGTACATTGCCCACACCTCCCACACTTATGTGCCCCAGCCTTCTGTTGTGTTCCACCTATACGTGGGTTTTTTTTTTCTCTCGAATAGTTCCTTAAAATTACTGTTTTTTCTAAAACCAAACCTTAAAGGTTCTTGAAAAATAGTACAATCAATACTAATTTTGGAAAACATTTTCCAAGCTTCATTAATCCCCCTCTGTATCCAATGTATCCCTTTAAAATATGTTAACATCAAACATGGTACATGACTAGTATTTATATTGTTATTGCCTGTGTTCCCAGAACTAATGGCTGGTGCACTATCTTCTTGGTTGTTGTAGGTCAAAAGTGGACAATATTGAGTATTCCGTTTTCTTAAAACCTCACGTTTTGCATTCTTAATCAACCTAGATGGATAGCCCCTTTCCTTAAACAACCGTTGTATAAAATCCATTTCTTCAAAACACATATCGTTGTCACTGGTCATCCTTGAGGCCCTAATCATCTGGCCTTTAACAATATTTCTCCTTAAATATAGGGGGTGGTCACTTTCAAAATGGATGTAGGAATTAGAAAAACACTCCTTTCTAAAAATTTTTGATTCATATTTGTTATTTAGCCTATTTTTTGTAATACTCACATCAAGGTAATTCACCTGCTCTGTGTTGTATTGAAATGTAAATTCCAAAAAGCCGGTAGTGGTATGTAAATAATTAATGAATTCCCTTACTTGTTCCAAATTACCATTCCAGATCAAAAAAATGTCGTCCAAAAATCTAAAGTAAGTAAAGACATATTTCCAAAAATCAGATTTGAACACAAATTCCAACTCCCAAAAGAGCATCATGATATTAGCATAGGTGGGGGCACAAGACGATCCCATTGCCACCCCACCTGTCTGATGGTAAATGTCACCTTGGAAGTAGATGAAGTTATTTTTCAATACTAACTCCATATTTTCAAGTAATAATCTGAAATCAGTGGAGTTAAAACATTTAAATTCAATTAACATGTGCTCAAACCAGGTTAAACCTACATCATGTGGTATCACCGAGAATAAATCTCTAACATCTATTGTAACAAATATATAATTCTCATTGTAAACAACAGTGTTAAATTTAGTTAAAAAATCCCACGAATCAATAAGTATATGTTGGTAGCCCTGGTGAAAATTTTTAAATTTTGTGTCTATAAAAATAGCCAGGGGCTGTGTTTTGAAGAATTGTGATGTTACAATAGGCCTTAAAGGGAGATTTTGAACATTTTTGTGTTTCTTAGGGATACCAAATATTTCTGGAATATTTCTGGAATAACAGATAAATATTATGTAGGTAAAACCGAACGTAAATTAAAACAACGCATTTATGAACACATAAGAGATATAAATAAACGAAATGAGAATAATGCGTTATATAGGCATTCTAAGTCTTGTGAAAATGCTAACATCAAGTTCTGGGTCCTTGAAGAGGTGAAGAGAGGTGACAGAGGAGGTGACTGGGAATCCCTGTTAGAGTACAAAGAGTTGATTTGGCAACTCAGGCTCGATGCTTGTGGTCCTAGTGGATTGAATGACCATCTCTCCATTAAACCAGCTTTAAAATTGTTAGCCAGCAATCCCAAATTGAACTAACACCCAAAATTAATGTGCAACATGTTATATATATTATTTTTTATATATTTGACATGTTGATAGTTTTATTAGTCATATACATTTTAAGTCATTAGTATTCAATTTAGTTTCGTAGTACTCTGCCATTTTTACTATTTCGTAGGGTATTTATTCTGGTGTGCATATGTTGATATACTTCATATATTCATATATGGTGGTATTTTTAACATATTTATTTCTGTACATATATATATATTTATATTATTGAAGCACTTTATTAATACATTATTAGGATTATATATTATATTATATGCATTTTATTTGTGTTTGTGGATTAGTTTGTATATAAGTTTTTAGTCATTTTTGTATTTGTATTTGTGTGTGTGTGTGGGTATGTGTATATATATTTTGTGTGGGTACACATACATATTATTTTCTATGACAGTGTTTACAATTTTTAAAAATTGATTTTACCTGAAACAAGAACTAAATAATGACAAATTGACCGATTAAATAATTAATTGATTAAATGTTTAATTACTTAAAGTATTTAAGGCATGTAATAACCAGTAATAATGGATTCTGATGAAGTCTGGTAACTATAGATGAAAGCGTGCTCAATCCCAGTTCATTGTATGTGTCTTTTGCTGTTTATTAAATTCATTGATTTTTTATCTACGAGTGGCTGATACTTTTGCAACAACATTTACTTATGGTAATTCTGGCGAGCTGTAACATTTATTTAATACGGGAGTATACCCTTTATGGTAAAGCCGGCGGAGGTGTCTAATTTGTTTACTAGACCACGATGCTTTGCCACAGATGGCCTGCACCTGTAGCCCCTGGGATTCTGGATACTGGCTAAGGCTCTTGCTGCCCCTATAGTGCCTTTTTTAGGCAAGGTTCAAATAACAAATTCACCACCATAACAGGAACAGGCAAGCAAAAACGGAGGGTAAAGCTACTCAATGCTAGAAGTCTAAATCTCAAAATGCACTCACTCGAGGCACTCCTTAAAATGGAAAACATCGATATCTGTGCAGTGACTGAGACCTGGTTCAAGGCTCCAGAGAGCAACCCTGCACTACCAGGCTATAATTCATACCACACTTTTCGGCCATGTAACCTGGAACAAAGGCGGAGGTGTGTCCATATTCATTAAAGATATCCACACCTCCAGGCTAGTTGCTCAGCATAATGCATCCAAGGTTATCCAAGTGCAACTAATTCTGGACAAAACTGCAATCCAAATTGTAGCTTGCTACAGATCCCCCACCATGCCCCAGGATTCCCACTCCTCTTTTCTTGATGTACTGTAAAATATTAGGGTTCAACCAAACACCCTAATAATGGGCGACTTCAACTACCCCATCATTAATTGGGAAAACTACTCTTGTACCAACTCCTTAGCTCAACCCTTTTTGGAATTCATAAACTCCAATGCCCTGGATCAACTTATCCACACCCCAACCAGGGGTAACAGTATCCTAGACCTAGTCATTACCAACATGAGTGACCAGTGTTCCACACCTGAAGTCAACTCCTCTTTGGTCCAATCTGACCATAAGCTAATCACCCTTGATATGCACATCCCGCCCCCACCTCCCATTAAGGAAACCACAGTAAAACATTTCTCCAAAGCCAAGTTCATGCTTCTTAAGACAGAAGTGGTGAACTTCATGACACCCATGCAGATGGACAATACAGTTACAACTGCTGAATCCTACACAAATGCACTCTATAAGCACTTACACGAGTGCATGGATCATGCTATCCCAAACAGAACCAAGACGCTATCCTCCAAAAAAAGGAAGCCAATCTGGTGGTCCCCTGCCATAAACAAACTGTACAACAGAAGGAAGAAACTGTTGCAAAAGCGAGTAAAATCCCATAAGTGGAGGAGCTCACTGTTCAGCCTCAGTAAGAAGCTGAGATCCCTTATAAGATCCTCCAAAGTTAGCTACAAAAACAAAATCGCCACTAATTCTAAGGACAACCACAAAGCATTCTTTAGCTGTGTCAAGAACCTCAATGACAGCACCCAGATTTGCTCTGAGTTACAGCACAAAGGCAAGAAAATTATAGAGCCAACTGATATTGCCAACATCCTGGCAGATAGGTTCAGGGCTAACTTTACCCCCCTCTCACCCCCTAAAAGGCCCATATCTATACAGGAGGAATGCAGAGTCCCTGTAATCACAACTACGCAGGTAAAAGCTGCACTCTCTAAAGCCAAAAACACAGCATCCATGGGACCGGACAACATCCCAGGCTGCATTTTACATGAACTTCAGAACGAACTGGCTCCCCACTTAAGCACCATGTTCAATAATAGCCTCGCATCAGGCTTTGTGCCCACCGAATGGTGCACAGCAACAGTTATCCCACTCCACAAAGGGGGAGCCACCACTGATCCTGGGAACTATCGACCTATTAGCCTGATGAGCCTGGTCTGCAAGGTCATGGAATGTATCATCATGGAACTCATAAACAAAGACATTGGTAATCTCCAAACTCTGGATCCCACCCAGTTTGGGTTTGTGAAAGGCAGATAATGCCTCCTGAACCTGATTGACTTCTTTGAGGCAGTCACCAAAGCCGTAGATGAGGGTAAGGTGGTTCACACAGCCTATCTTGACCTCCCCAAGGCTTTCAACACCATCCCCCATTCTAGAATTATAGCCAAACTCACTAAACTAGGTTTAAATCCCTATGTCACAAGATGGGTTGCCAACTGGCTCACTGATAGAACCCACACTGTAAAAGTTGCAGACTCCAAATCTGACTCAAAGCAGTGACAAGTGGAGTACCACAGGGTTCCGTCCTGGGACCTCTCCTGTTTGGTATCTACTTCTCTGAAGTACAAACTAACACAGAAGGCCTCTGGCTAATGAAGTTCACAGATGATGCCAAACTAGGAGCCATAGTCAAGTCCCCAAATGATGTGGACATCCTACAGAAGGGCCTCACTGAGACAGATGCCTGGTGTCAGAGCCATGTCCTCAAGCTCAATGCCAAAAAGTGCAGTGTCATCCCCTTTGGTAAAAACTCTGTACCCATGAACTACCACATAGGCAGCAATCTACTTAACACCGAATGCGTGATAAGAGACCTTGGGACCCAGGTGGACAGTAGTCTCTCCTTTGATAGTCACATCGTCACAGTAGTCAGGAAGTCCTTCTACATGGCACACCTCATCATAAAAGGGTTCTCATCCAGGAAAAAGGAGGTCATTGTTTCTCTCTACTCGACACTCATTAGACCCATTACACAGTACAATGCCCCTTTTGGAATGTACCTCACAAGATATCTGCAGCAGCTGGAAAGGCCACAGAAGTACCTCACAAAGAGGATTACTAGCCTCAAACAAATGCCCTATACTCCACATCAAAGAATCCTGAGTAGACCTGTATCACACACCAGTTGAGTCCAACTAGATCTACAAAAGCAGTATTTATTAAGTTCAAAAATGATAGAACACTTATAACACTTTAACAATGATAAAAGACAGGAGTTGAGTATTTGTAGCTTCATATTCACATACAGCCTGGATGCAGTGAACATTGTATCTGTCATCCGCAAAAATTGGGATTTGATTGCGAGGGATAGCTACCTAAGGGAGAAACTACCTGAGACACCTAGAATTGTCTATAGATGAGGCAATAATCTCAAACAAATCTTGGAGAGTCAAACCAAGATTACAACCACGAGGTGTGGTATGTTTAAATGTAATATGTGTAGGTATTGCAAATACATGGCGGTTGGACAGTCCTTTTTAATAAGAGATCAGAAATATAAAATCAGAGGCAAATTCGACTGCCAGAGTAAACAAGTTGTTTATATGGCAACGTGCACATGCTGCCCGGCATTTTACATCGGGAAGACTGACAGGAAACTGTGGGAGCATGTGTACGAGCATATTTATAGCATAGGTCAAAACAAGATCGAAAATGCCCTAGCAATACACAGTATGGAGCATCCAGGTCATGACTTTCTATTCAGAGTTATTGACCAATTTTTGAATGATGGGAGAGGGGGACCAGACTCACTTAGTTTAGAAAGAAATGACCTTCTATGGCAGTTGAGATTAGATTCTTGCCCTTACCCTGGAATCAATGAAATTAGTTCCATCATTAGATGGACTCAACTGGTGTGTGATACAGGTCTACTCTGGGTTCTTTGGTGTGGATTAGCAGTTTTTCATTTTCAGCAGTTTGTTAAATGCCCTACACTGACCACCTCAAAAAACTCCAGCTTTATTCCGTAGCATATCGCCTACTCCGAGGTGATCTCTGCCTAACATATAAAGCTATGTCAAACCCAGAGCTGTTGGACATGCTACACCTAAAGAAATCCCAATCCCTCCGAGCTACATGCTCTAGGGAACTAAACCTTGTCACCACAATAAACAGGGCATGCTGGAGGGATAGATTCCTGTCCCAGACTTCCCATACTCTGGAACAGGCTACCCATCTATGTCGAGCAAAGTTCTTCATTAGCACTCGTCAAGAAAAATCTTGATGAGTGGATGGGAAATAGGAAATACACCCCGGGGATCACTTCTGTGCCTCTGCTCAACAGTGGCACAGGAAAATAACTTTCTTGGGTGGCGTAAGCCAGGGAACCTTGTTGGCTAGACTTACATAGGCCCTTGGGCCAATAACCTAGTACCTACCTATGAACCTAAGCCGATTGCAAAGAATTTTTCCTCAGGTAGATGACAAATGCTGAAGGAGTGATGGGGAAGAAACAGGTAACAGGGACATGTTTTTTGGTAGTGTAATAAATTGGCATATTTTAAAATTCCCTATAGATTACTCTGTCAGAAATATTGGGTGAGCAAATGGATGTAACTAAGGAATGATTTTCCAAGCTGGGATACAGGATCTGAATTGTCTAGACATGGTAAGCCTTTGTTAAGTTTAATTTTGGTGGCCGCCAAAAAACAATTACTAGAAAATGGAAATCAAAGTCTAAACCAACTGTATTTGAATCACTGAATATTGTAGCAGAGATAAAAGAACTGGAAGTGGGATCTTTAGAAAAGGGTAGGAGCAAATTATGTAGAAAAAAATGGAAATTGTGCAGAATAATGTCTTATAGGAGGAGTGAGGTTTAAGGGAAGGCAGGAATTGAGCAATTTATGTAATGCTGGACTGATGATAGGTACTTACGTATTATCGCAACCACATTTCTGCAATGCCATAATTTGTTATGTTTGTGCGAAAACACCTATGTTTACCTTAAAAGGGGTGTGTAAACAAGTAAGTGTTACTGTGTCACAGTGGGTATGAGGCAGCAAGAGGAATAATGTTAAAATTTTGTACTCATCCATGGTGCGCTTCATGTCTTCTGTGAACTCCACAGTGGCACCCACCTTCAGAAATCCTGCATTCCGGATTACGGATCATAACTCATTGGAGTGCATGGGGTTGGATGTATACTTCCAGTTAAGAAAAAAAGTGTTTCACTGTTTTTAAAGCCAGTAAAGCACTTAGTCAGTTCAGTTTCATAGATGGCGACTAAAAATATCATTACAGAAAAAAGTCACTGAGTAATTTCTGTAAACCTCCCCAAAGAGAACTCAGACTTGGGTGAATTAACATACCTTCGGAGATACCAGACTGTAACAGGGATGTGTGACAACTGATCAGATACCTGCAAAAGGAGCTTTCAAAGTAAGTGAGTCACTTTATCTGAATGAGCCATGTCCTCCACTCTTTGTCTTGTTGGAAACGTGGTGAATTTCAGGATTTGTAACATTAAGGACTGAGAAGCAGTAGTCAGGTGTATAGTTCGGGAAAGGATGCTACCAGGGAAGAGGAATTTTTCAGTTATTCCTCTTCCTGTGTGAAAAGCAATCTGAAACAATACTACTTAACACTACACACCCCTTGTTATGTTTACAGACATGGTTTCTTGAAAACTTTACAAATTATGGGGCTTCGGAAATATGGTTGCGATAATACGTAAGTACCAAAATAATATATGTGATGTATAATGTTTGTAACAGGGAACATGTTAATAACATTTGTTTTCTTTTATATAAATGTATGTTAGCCTGAATCTTAAGTGATAATTCAGTAAAGGTATTAAAAATGACACTATTAAATGTGACCAAAATGTTAAGGAATTCAGAATCACAGTCTTGCGGTATGAGGCATGATGTAGGATAACAATGAAAAAGCAGATACTGTAGCACTACCGATGGCCTGAGTAAGTGATAAATGTAGTACCCTAGCACTGAGAGAGTATTATCAGGCCAAAGGAGGCAATTTTCTGCAACTACAGATATTTTAATAAAGAAATACAAGTCATGCTTTTCTATAAATAGTAGCACAAGGGTAATTTTCTAGGGAGAAAATTGAATGTGTTTAAGGCACAGCTGTCTCTCAAGTCTGTCTATCCAGTGTTTTTTTTTTATATGTCTGCAATGTCCTTGGCACTTGCACATCATTATTAAGTAGTAGAGGCAAAACTCAGAATTCAGCAAAACAGAAAGATCTTTAGGAGATCATGAAAGGCCAAGTAATGTAACCTGTGGCTCCCTGAACAAGGACGGAATCCTTATATTTATAATAAAAAACACATCGTGTAAGCAGAATTATCATTAGGCTATGGCTGGTTAACTAATATTAGGAATTAAATTTGTATACAATTTATGCTGACAGAACATTCTCATAATTTATCACATTTGTGACCATGTGTAACAATACATTTTATCCTTGTAGAGCTAAGCATATTATTTACAAGAAGTAATATGTTAAAGAGATGGAACTGAACTTATTTCAGACACATGCTTAAATGCAGATAGATTCTATTCTGACTCCATTTTGTATATTTTGACCCATGACCATGTCTTCTTCAGCTAACTTGTAGTGCTGCACAGACTGTACCATAAAACAACCTGCTGAATTTAACTACTAAAGTTTACAATGGTCCTTACACGATACCTGAATTTATATGAGTATGTTCAGATAAAAATCTACTTTTTCCCCATCACAATTTTTAAAACAGTCTGACAGCTGTTAAAGATCTGAACATGCCATCATTAATAGCACTGTATTATTTTGAAATGCAAAGTAATAAATGAATTTCCTTATAGAACACATGCCACACGATTTTCGCTGTTTTCATCTGTTAGAGTACCATCAAGATAGTAGAATATGTGTCAACCTGTATATTACTGTAAAAATTAATTTGAAGCTATATTTTTAGTTTGTTCCCTTAATGTCATAGATTTAAATATCAGACACTCAAGAGTGTGCTGTTATGGTGTAAAACTCATATCCTTCAGGTGCATTATGCACTACTTGATTTTGCCTCATAGTGTAGTTAACATTATCTCAGAATTATTTTTATCCCTAGAGTATCATATAATATTGTTTTGTGTTCAGAAATCCTACAATATCGTCCATTTTTTTTTTCACTTATTTCCATAATACAGGTCATGAAGGTCCTACCATTTTTCCTGTTTAAATCTACTTTGTTTCAGCAAGGAATTTGTTTTGACCATCACAACTTATATTAAACAGCAAAAGGTTTATAGTTTTCACTGTTTGTATTTTGCATCCTGAGACTGTAACTTGCTGAAGTCAGTAACGTGTTATTAGCAACTAAAGTGAATCTTTTTCTCTGAAGATTTCAGTGCTGGGAAAATGATATCTACAGATATAAACCTCTTCTGTAATTTCAACAGAATGATTGGGGGCAAGTATATCTCACAGAGGACACCGCTGCTCTGGAACAGACTCCCCATCCACATAAAACAGAGTTCATCCCTGTCCATATTCAAGGACAACTTGGATCTATGGATGGGAAACAGAAAATTTACCCCAGGACTGTCCCTTCTACTACTAATGGACAGAGGCAACTTCTAAATGATTTATCCATTGTGTGCATCCCCTCAAATTATCTATGGTATGAGTCCAATTATTCTCTGTAGAGGTAATACATAGGTATCAACTATTGGTTGGGTAGAGCCAATCTCTAACCAAATGGGATAGGTTAATTCAAGCACAAAATGGGAAACTGGCTAGGTTTAAAATGGCCATCGAGGCAGATAGCCTAGTACCTACCTATGAACCTATACCAACTTTTATATGAAAAACATCTACAGTTAATACTACATGCACAAATGGGTATATATTTTATTTTTTTTATTTTTTATTTTTGCCAGTGAAGTGCTGCTTTTATCCATTTAACTGTAAAATTAAGCACAGCATCAAACCCACAGACAGCTGTCATTTGTCTTACCAGATCTTTGAAGTGGCAGCTTTCAGCACTCGTGAAGAGACAAAGTTGATAACTTTATCACATTACAAGTGTTTGAGAGATGGAAGGTCTGACGTATTGTTAAGGGATTTTAAGGACTAAAGCCCTGAACACTTTACAGAACCTTGATTTGTCACTTATTTTGCATTTAAAACCATATAAATGGCTCAAGAAAGGTGTTTAAGAGTTTAAAGGAAGCAGAAATCAGAATTTATTCAGTTATGAAGAGGCACACATTCTGTTTTCATAAACCACCTAAAGTCAGTGATGCATGACAGTGTCACTAACTAAATGAAGGAGGAAAAAAACTAATTCATAATATTTAGGCCATATCATGCTACAGGAACTCAAACTCCATTCAGAATGGAAAATAATGTGCACTCATGGTTAACCAGTAATATTTGTCAGTACACTTAGAAATACAGTGATATATTATTTAATCAAAGAGGCAACTTTTTTTATTTTGAACAATGTGCCAGCTCAATATAAATGCTGTTAACACTTCAGGCATCTTTTACCAAATGACTCTAGCTTGGAAATACAGTGTATTATGTGGTATGTACAGTAATAAACTGGCAATGGAACATAGTAGTTTTAAAGCGGTAATGGCTATGTTACATATTTATAATATGCATAAGCATTCTAGTCACTTTATTTTATTTACCATTACAGGATATAAAATATTTAAATATAATAAGTAGGTTTCATAGTGATTATGAGGGATAGTGCATAAAATGTCAAGATAAATTGAAAACATATAGATTTTTTCAGTTTTAGGGTACAGTTTCATTTTTAACAGTGCATCTAAAATATACAACATGTAACCTGCAATGGTGTTCTGCTCTACAATGGATCTGAAATGAATAGAAGGTACAGTGTCTCAAAATCATCATAAATGGGTGATGTCCTCTGCTTTGTAAAGTAAATAATAGGAAAACAAGCTAGGAGTAAACATGATAAGAAAAAGAGAAAATCTTGTGAAAGCATATAAAGCTACTAATCATTTAATGACTTCCTTTAAAAGGGTAGCTGCAAATTAAGCTAAAATGTCAGTGATGACTCTTGCCACACGTTTAGAGAGGTATCCTAGCAGTTTCTTAAAGTGTTCTGACATTTTTGGTAAACTGCTTCCTTAATGGTGAAATCATCTGGAGATTAACCAACAGACCATTTATTAATTACATTATATTGCAGACTTTCATGCCAGATACCATCTGCTTCAATCAGAAATACCTGCAGGGAACAGATGTCAAAGGTCAATAGAAAGCACAATCAGCAAACTGTCTTTTACAAAGCATTTCCTCATTGCACATGCTCTGTGTAATAATTTGTGACCTCCAACTCTCCTCTTCAGTTTATTAATATTCCTGAAGCTGTGCATCTGACAGAGATTTTAACACATGCTTATCCTTGTCCAGAAATGTATAATTTCTCTAGGCCGCTGCATTTAAGTCATTCAAAAACACAGAAAGATGTATGTATGGGTTCATTTCAAAAGTATAATTATTTTTCTAGAAATTCCATAGCAGATCAGGTGGCATGTCTGTATTTTAGTGCATTATATAATTAATAATGTTGGCAATATCAATGATACTAGCAGAGCTACACTGTTTATTAAATCATGTAATAATGTTCCCTATGTAGAGAAAATCACTAGTGCTAAAATGATGACCTAACACATTTTAAATTATAGATGAAACTAATGTTTGAATGTAACTCTTCATCTTCTGTCACCATGTTAAGTTATGTACACACAAACACACACACATACACACACACAACCCCTGATATTTACTAATTCCACATACTCAACCCTGCTTCTGATTAATTCAGAAACTATCCAAAGGTTATGTATTATTTCACCAAAGTGAGACTCACTTACACTTACTTCAGGAAAACTGAACTGCTGAGTGGTCCTCTCAAAAAAAAAGAGATTACTTTTGCTGTATACATAAAATATAACATTTTCTGATGATGGGGCTGTTGCCATATCGCCATTGCTTAATATGATCAACTAAAGTTACTGGACCTCAGAAGAAGTGACAATTCATCCATTTTAGTAGTTTCAGAGTACTGTGGCTATCATCCAACAGATTCAGACATGTGTACATATACAGACATACAAACACATACACACACATATATTTTGTATATGTGTTGTAGCATAGGATAGTGTTTGTTGCCAAATAGAAGTGTACAAGTGACCCAAAATATGTAAATAGTAGTGTACGTAATGTTTGTGACCCACAATATATTTAAATAGTAGTATAATATTTATAGCAGTTTTATTAAGTTGAAAATATTCCTTTAAGAACACAAAGATCACAAAAATACGTATGCATTAGTAAAAGCAGGTTTTGTTTAATGAGTTATTGAATGTAATACAAAAAGAAGGCCGAAAGAAGCCCAGCAAGAGAGCGAGAGCTAGAGATAGATAGATAGATAGATAGATAGATAGATAGATAGATAGATTGATAGAGGGGAGGGGAGAGGGTATTTGCCCTTTGTGAAAGATGACTGGGTATCCAAATCAGTGGTTTTCAGATGGGGAATGAACCAGAATGAAAGAATTCATTGACGAAAAAGACAATGAAGAAGAAGCTGCAAATTGTTTCTGCAAGAGGAATATGGAAAGAACTACCAAGACACAGATTGTTTCCCAGCAGCCTGAGCTTTAGTAAAGTATTTGATGGGAATTTAGTTAAACCACAATACTTTATGTCTGATGTATTATTTTCATTTGTATGTAAACAATGACACTAGTTTTATAAAGACAGGTGGCTTTCGTCTTCCACACTGGTGAACTGGGTTGGCAATTGGCAGCCATTATTAATGTCAAGCTCCCGAGATTTCACTATCACTGCCAATATGAGTGCAATTCCCCTACAAAGATACAGACAGATAGAGATATAGAGAAAGGGGTGGGGAGACAGTCTTGTGGTGTGCTATACATTACTCTAATGCATTTTTGCATGAATCTATAAACCAGGATGACCATGGTAGATCAGTTACTACAGACCACAGCAACTGCAACTGAAAGCATGATTATGATAGCTAAGTTGATAGCTACCCCCAAGAACAATGCTACCATTAAAATAACTTACCTAGGAGGAGGACCTCAAATTGTATCTTTCTGCCTTACAGTGCTTATGTCCACTAGGAGGGATGGGACTGAGCTGGCTGGGCTAATGTCTTATTAGCCCAGTTAATGGAATGACCACTGACAGCCTTTATGGAAATGGATGGCACAGGGTGTCATGAGTATGATGACGTCAAAAAGAGTTTACTTGTCAGAGCTGATTACACATCAGACAGGGAAATTCAAGGTTTCATAGGCAGACATTTTCTCATAACAAAATAGTAAAGCCACAGTTATGTAACTTAAAGCACATTATTAATTTATTGTTTGATACTGAGGATCAACATAATAAGAAAGAAATTATAAAAATCATGTTATTGACAAACCTAACAGATTGTTACCTGTTACTTTAACTAAAAGAATGTGTGAAACTGATTCTAAAGATTCAAACTTTTGTTATGCTAATGGAATGGCTGCATGCTAGACCATAAAACATGTATAAAGCTGAGCAGTCTAAAACTGCAGTAAAGCCAATATGTTGATAACAAACAAGTAACGGCTGCAGACATACTTTGTTTTTAACAGAGTCATATGTTAAAAGGAGGTTACTAGGCTAATGGCTCTAGTGCCATTAGTTCAATCCTTGTTCCCTTAAGGGTCTGTAGATATGATTTATGTTATAAGCAGATCTAAATCAGCACCAACTGCCCCTATCCAAGAGGGGCACAGGTGAAACCCCTGGGGTGAATATGCAGTTTCCCATCCAGTCATCCAAGTTACACTTAAAAAGGTTTAGGTTCATAGGTTCATAGGTTTATAGAAAAAATACTGTGCCATTAGTTTGTTTGTGCTCTGTCCCAGCAGTGACACAGGGATGATCAGGGGGTAAACTACGATCTCCCATCCACAGGTCACATTTTCTCTTGAAACAGAGAACAAGTCAGCGGTCTACCTCCTCCTCACATGAGATTTTTATTCCACAGCATAGGGAGTCTCTGGTATTAAAATCTATCATCCCTCTCCACACGTTATATTCAATAATGGTTTAAGGTTTAAGTGCTCTAGTGGTTTGGGTTTTGGATTTGGATTTTTTTGAGGTGAGCATGTCCATTTATCCATGGTTGGACATGGCCTTGTCAGGGTCATGTCACCCCTCTGTGAAGCAGACGTGATGCGGCTGATAGGGAGTTGCTTCAATCTGGCAGTATATGAAGATCTTGCAGTTTGTCTTTTTTTTTTTGGTGAGGAACTTTTGGGGTCTCTCAATGTGCAGATGTCGGTGAGAGATACATCCCGAATGGGGGCATTGTACTGATTGGGTCTGATAAGTGAAGAGTACAGGAAGTCAATACTCACTAGATCTGGATGGAAATCCCTTCATGATCAGGGTGAATGTGTAGAAGGTCTCTTTCCTTGCCAGCAATGTGTGTCAGTGTCAAAAAGGCCACTGTCAATGTGGGTCTTTAGGTCCCTGATAACCTCTTCTGGTGCTTAGTGGATTGCCACCTAGCCTGAGCTGGGGTTACCTTGTTTTCAGGAAGGGTATGACTATATTTTTTTTTTAGCGTTTACCTGGGGCCATGCTCTGGTATATTCTCCTCTGTCAGTCCATCTGTCTGATATCCGTGTCTCTGTACTTTTCACTATAGTAGGCCGCGCCCTTCTGAAGGATGTCCAAACTTTGTCAACCTCCCTTTTCCTCCTGAACTGAAGTAGAAAGGTCAGCCAAAAAAAAATAAAAGACCGAGCCAGGACTTAGACCCACTGAGGACCGGCTTGGAGAAGCAATGAGGAGCGCCACGCCAGCTAACCCTGTGTGTGCCTTCCAGTTTGCAGTTTGCAACCCATCGCCAACATATGGGTTTATATTTTTTTTCTGGTAAGTTTTTCTACAATATTACCGTGGGGTGGTGTGCCTTAGCCTTTTTGCAAGGTCAAGGTAGGCTGTATGGACTGCCTTTCCCATGTCAATGGGTGACTGCAACTTCAAGGAAGGTAGGCTGTATCGACTGCCTCTCATCAAGCCTTGACTTGGTCATGTCCGGGTCCATCAATGTCCAAGTTTCCCTATATGTTTTTCCATTAGCTCCATTAAACTGCTTTGCAGACTAGACTTGTTAGCTTATGTTAAGCTTATAGCAGTATTCCGTGGAGAGTATCGTGAAGCGCCTGAGACAGTTGCCCAAGCACCGCCCCTACGGCATGTATCCTCATGTAAGGCTGGGTAAGGGAGAGGGAAAACAAGCATTACGCCACTCCTTAAGCATTTGGCTTTAGTAACCAAGTAGCACACGGCGGGACACGGTCCCATTGATGCTGTGTTTTAGCTTTAGAGAGAGCAGGCAGCAGCACATTTCTGATGTCCGGGGAGATGCTGCAGCATTTTAGACGTCTCTCCTTTAGGGGGAGAGGGTTTATTTGAGAGTCTGTGAAGGCTGCAGCGATGTTGGGTGTGTGTGGTCTCTCAAGTGATTTTTTCATTTCAGTGACTATTGTATCAGCATATCTGGGAGTTTCCCATATCTGGGAGTTTACAAAGGTACGGGGTGCTGATTTTACTTTGAATTTTCTGCATATCTGGGACCCAAAAATTTTTTTCTCTCATTTGTGTTTAGCTGAATAATGATTGATTCGTGAATCCCGCTAATAATGATCAGGTGTTACTGTTCTCTATGGCATTTTTGTTCTATATGGCTTTTACTTTTAATGATCAGGGTGGGTTTGTTTTTGTTAATTTGTTCTATCATGTAATAGCTTTCGTTTCTTATTGTAAAGTTTGTTAATGGCTGGGGTCCACCAGACTGGGAAGTTGCCCTTTGTGGTTTCCACTGGTGTTTTTATTTGGGATTGCCTAATCCATGCTTGGGTTGTGGACCACACTGGCTCCTTGGAGGAGGAGTTATACCACACCGAGTATCGTAGTTTTGTGAAGCGAAGTTTAGAAGTTGGACACTTTAGTTTATGATCAGTTGGTAGAGGGAGGGATTTATGATGAGATCAGTTTCCGATCCATTTTGGATCAGAGGAATGCAAGTATATTTCCAGCATTAGTGGACGTGATTGTACCCATGTTTTGAGCAATTGATATTTATATGTCAGGCATCTCGATGCTATGAGTGACTAGCTGTTTCAATTTTATGTTTATAGGATCGGGGGGTAGTTGTGCTAAGTTAGGGTGATGGTCTGGAGATACATTTATATAGTCCAAGTTGGAAGTCAGGAAGGCTGTGTGAGGTTTGAGTAGTTTATAGGGTGGTTGTGTGGGGGCTAAGCGTGTGTGGGAGTTTGCTGTTTGAACCTGGTGGCCTGGATGGTTTCAAGAGCTGAGCATTTTTTGCATGGTTAGGTGGGGTGGGATTATGAATATGGATACACTTGCCACCCTTTGTGGGGTGTGGGTATCCTTTGACAATGATGGTATGATAAACTTGTGGTTTGTGGGGTGGTTAGGGCAGGCATGGTATCAGTAAATGTGAGGTAGCACCTCATAGTGCAGGAACCACTTGAAGAAGGTTTCAAGTACAGCAGTAGTTGATACAGACATAGAACTGGGTGATCTCTGGAAGCCACTCATTTTGGGTCAGCGTTCTGTTTTTGAGAGCAGGCCCTGAGCAGTTCCTTTCCCATTTTCTTTTCTAGGGTGGTAGCAGGGTGGTTTGGCATTTGCCTAAAGGTGGCCCTGGAATCTTGGGGCACCTTAGCGCTAATCGGAGCTAGGGGTGAAGGGTGCAAGCCGTGACTCTCTTGAGCAGCGAGGCTTCCTAAGCATCAGCCCCCAGGTGAATGAACAAGCTTGTTTTTTATTGTGACCAGAACATATTTGAAATTGTTGTTGCTGATCATCTTGTCCCTTATATTGGGCATCATCTCTCTGAAGGAAGGAAGGATATTCAGGTTAGGGTGGGACCTGCGCTCAGGGTTAGGGTCATACCTCATGTCTCTTTTCATGTAGTCCAGGTCCTCTGCATAGGCTTTTAATTCACCATGTTGGACAATATTCAGTCATAGCTGTACTTGGGGTGCACACTTAGTGTTTGGACTGTGTGGTGGTGGGTGGTGTGATAGCTAGTGTTGGATGAATGGGCTGCAGTTTGTCCTGGTAGGTGGGGCGTGAGTGAGTCTGACTAGTGTCGTACCTGGTGAGTAGTATTCACTTGTGTGTTTTTGTATGGGTGTCTTGTATATGTTTGGTGTTGTGGTGGTTTATGTGTTTACTGTGCTTTGTTCTTGACTACTATTGTGTGGTTTATGTCTTGTTTGTGGGGTGTCTTGAGTTTAGAGTTGTTTTTGTGTCTGTTGTGGTGTAGTAGTGTGTTGTGTGGGGTTGTTCCTCATTCAGTTGTGGTAGTCTTTGTATGTAAGGGCCCCTCCTGTCTGGGAGTGATCAGCCTTTAGTTTGGCTCTGGTCTTTTGGTCTGTGTGTTGAATGAGAGCTCAGCCTCCAGTTTGGCAAAATGGCACCAACAGGCTGTCTTTATTTGTTTTGTGTGGGAGGAGAGGAGTGTCAAGACACATGAGGTGGCTGAGTTGAGAAACCTCAAGATTCACAGAATCACATGCTGGACGAGGAAGAATTCCCTTGAAACAAAGACATGCTAGAAGAGAGGGATAATCATGTGGTTTTGAGGCAGCGAAAAACACTGTGAGAATTGGTTAATTTTTGGTGTGCCAATATAATTGGGTTAGTGAACAGAAAAGTTTTACAAGGCAGAGCTGACAGTAACACAAGCTTTTGAATCACAAAAAGTGCAAACAGTAACTTTCTTTCAAATGAAACAAAAATAAGTACAGTAAACGAAAAACAGTAAGCAAGTTAACAAGCAAACAAACAAGTTCGAATTATAAGCAGTTTAATCAGGGGCTCTGTTTAACCTTTACTGGGAGCTTATTCCAGAGAAGAGGCAACCTTTGAGAGATATATCTGTCTCTCCAGCAAATCCTGTTGATGTCACATGCTAGGTTAAGGTCTTTAGAGTGAATGAATCATGTACCGTTTGACTTACGAATATGCATTTCCATTAAGGCAGGATCAGAATCTGTATGCAGGGCACAGGTTGCCTCTGAGTAGTCTATATGATACAAAGAATAGTGACAGTGATTTCAGCCTGAAAAAAAATGGCAGGAAGGGTCCCAAGGAACACCAAACACAAAAATGTCAAATGAAAGCAAACTTTAATGCTGAATCAATCCAATAAAATCGATGTATAAATCCAGTAAAATCGATGTATGACATACATCGATTTTACTGGATTTATTGGATTTATTCAGCATTAAAGTTTGCTTTCATTCAACATTTTTGTGTTTGGTGTTCATTGGGACCCTTCCTGACAGTTTTTTCATTTATTTGGTTTGTTTCTTGCCTTTGACATTTTCCTCAGTGATTTCAGTCTGCCCACATAAGACATGTGCTGAAGACCCTGAATTTTCTTTGTGAGGAACTTTGAAGTCTATCCCTTTGCTGCAGATGCCTGTTTAGGTACATACCAAAGGCAACATTGTACTCTATTATTGACCTGATGATGGAAGAGTACAGAGGTGTTATAACCTCTTTTGTTCTGGAAGCTATGCCCTTGATTATGAGATGAGCAAAGTAGAAGGCCTTCCTTACCGCTGTGGAGACATTGTGATAAAAAGTAAGGTTGCCGTCAACCTGTGTGCCCAAATCTCTCAAAACTGATTTAGAGTTTAGGGTGTTGTTATTAATATGGTAATCCACAGAGACACTGCCTTTGCCAGAGGGGAAAATAATGCATTTTTTTGTATTTAGTTTAAGACCATGACTTTGGCACCAATCATTGGTTTGCGTAAGTCCTTCTTGTAGAATGCTGACATCATTTGGAGACTCAATGACTGCTCCCAGTTTGCAGTCATCAGCAAATGTTGTCAGCCACAAACCTTTTGTTTTTTCCTATACATCTGAGAAGTACATTCTAAACAATAGGTGTCTCAGTACTGACCCTTGTGGATCATCACTGGTAATGGGTCTACTGGTGGAGGTGGAGTCCCCTCTGTGTTCTGTTGGTGAGCCAGTGTGCAACCCACCTGACAGTATATGGGTTGACCTTCACTCGTTCAATTTCTCCAAGTCTTTTGGGTTTCTAATACCATGATGGGACTGGACTTCATTCCTCAGTCAAAGTATGAGTAAAGTTCATGAAATTAGTATTGTTTCAGTCTTTGATGTCAGCCAGTAGTGCTCTTTGAAAGCACCCGCAATGTGCCCAGTAATGACTCCATCTACAATTCGTACAAAGTTACATGTATTAGTAGCATGTCTAAATACAGTTGTAGATTCTTCTTTATAAGACCTGTTGCTCCTACTACTATTGGAATTGTCTGGGTATCTTTCTTCCACATTGCTCCCATTTCTGCCTGCAAATCCTGATATTTCATGACTTTCTGTCTCTCTGTATGCAGGACACTATAATCACTGGGTGTGGCAATTTCAATGATCAATGCTACTTTTGTCTTCTTTTCCTGGACCACTATATCTGGTTTTCTGGCATCTATCTTAAGAACTGTTGAAAATGGATGATCCCATGTGATGTATATGTCTTCATTTTCTATGATGCTTTGTGGCTCATGTTTCCAATGTTTTTCAACCACTTCAATACCATAATGGTTGCACAATCCCCAGTGCAGCAGTCTTGCCATATTATTATGCCTTTCAGTATAAGTCCTTCTGCCATTAGTATGTCACAACCAGCAACGAGGTGTGTGACTGTTTCCAATTCGGTTTTACAAAACCTACATTTGTCTGTTTCTCCCACATGTTCAATGGGCTTTGCAAACCAGCGTGTACATAGCCCACTACCTTGGGCTGCGAATATTAACCTTTCATCTCTTGTTTTGAATTTGCCTCTCCTTAACCATTCCAGTGTTTGTTCCCGATCAACATCTTCCAGGCGTTTTCTATACTTGCAACTATATTTATGCTTTTTCCACATTTCTTGCCTTCTCATCTGGTCCCTCACCTTATATTCTTTCTTTTGTTTTTTGGCAAATTCAGTTGCTGCCTGATGTTTATATCTACTTCTGGTTTGAATTCCATTCCTGTTTGATGCCAATATGCTTCTGCTAAATTAAGCAGAGAAGTCATCTTAGAATTATTCTCCTCATGTTTCAAAACTTTCACTACATTTGGGTCTTGTGAGGTCAGCAGATACATCTGGATTGCAGATCTATACATGTAATCAGTTTCAAGGATGCCCCTTGGTATGCACTGGTTTTTATAAATCATTTGGTGAGCATGAAGCATCCTTCCTGTTTTCCTATCTAATCTATCCAACACATTTTGGGGCCAGTCAATCACTCCAAAACTGTAAGTTAGGACAGGAAGAGCAAATTGGTTCATACCTTGGATTTTGTTCCTAGATATCAGTGCTGCTCTCAGGATTAATTTAAGTCTTCTGAAGTATTCTTTACTAAGTTGTATTCTTATTTGTTTGTGTTTTATTGTTGATCCTTCATCTATTCCCAAATATTTATACACTCCCTCTTGCTCAAATTCTTTATATTACATTCTTGTCCCAAACTGATGTTTTCTTGGTGCTGCAGTTTTCCTGCTTTAAAGTTGCTTTTGCACACTTATCGAGACAAAATTACATTCATATAACATCTGAGAAAGTTTTGACAACCTACAGCCGTGCTTGATGAGGTATACAGTTTTAAAACAACAAAGAGAAGGTGAGAAGTCTTTACACTTTGTTGTTTTTAGGAGCCAAATTGTTGCCATGGCCTTAGTTGTTAAGTAAATAGCTTAATGGGTTAATGGCAAGGCAGAATAGCAATGGTGACAGAGTCACCCTGGAATATCCCCCTTTGAATTTTTATCCCTGGATAATAATAATATGTCCTTTATCATGGCTTAATTGCAAAGTGGTCTGCCACTGTTTCATAATCACTGTAATGTAGTCGATAATGTGGGGTGTATCTTATACATTTTTAAGCACTCTTTTATCCATGAATGTGGGATACTATCAAATGCTTTTTTATAGTCAATCTATGCCATACCTAAATTCTTCCCCTTTTTTACACTTCTCCAATATGACTTTATTTAACAACAAATGATCCTTTGTTCCATATGACTTTCTTCTATTGCCCTTGTGTTCTACTGCCATAATTGAGATTTCTTCTAAATGACTATAAACATCAATTCCAGTGTATAGTTTAAACATTGTTGGAAGGCAACTTATTGGTCTATAATTTTTTGGGTAGCTTACAGGGTCACTCTTAAGAAGGAACATTGTTTTGCCTGTTGTTAGCCAGGCTGGTGTCTGTTTGGGGTACGCATATAAATAGTTCTTACTCATGGCTAAATCCTCATGCAAAGATGTTAATACTTTTAACCAAAAGTTAAGTACTGCATCTGGGCCTGGGGTTTTCCAGTTAGATGTTTTTCTTAACTTTGTCTTAATCTCTCTGGCTGTTACTTCATCCCATTTCATATCCTGTACCTTTAAACTTCTTATTCTTTCTTTTACTTCTTCTATCCATTATCATCTTTGTTATGTTCCACAGGATCTTCATAAATACTTCTCCAAATGTATTTACTTCCTCTTTTTTGGCGGTCTTTCAATTCCTTTTACCTTATTTCCCAATTCTCTATAAAACCTTTTTGGGTCATCACTAAATTGCTTATTTTGTACTTTTCCTTTATATTTATCTGTGTATTTTCTAAGTTTTTCCTCTTGTGCTGAAAATTTTAGTTTGTTATTTGAGATAGAACATGGTAGATCCTGGTCTGTTCTAATACTGTGCATTGCTTTAATTGCATCTATCTTTCTTAGTATTTTTGTTGATCTAGTCTTTTAAGAGTGACACAGCTTGTCTTAATTGCTTTATATTTTTCTCTATTCGATACTTCACGATGGTATTCAATTCCTCCCCTTACTTTCCCTCACTACACCGTGTTCTTGTGGTAGAACAGTTATTAATTTAGCTGCACAGTAATATATCCGGTTTACTTCTGTTATATCACATGGATCTCTATGAACAGTCCTAAATACTGTGTTCATTTGTTTTATCAGACTTTGACTTTTTGGTTTTATTGACCTTCTGCAGTCTATTTCTCTCATTGATTTTAATATATCTATCCATGTCCATTAAATCAAGTAACTCTTCTCTTAGCTCATTGTCTTCCAAACTAAGGGCACATCCCTTGTTTTCCATTTCTTGTGGGCATTCTATAGAAAGTTCTATAGCATCTTCCT